>NC_056745.1:1141703377-1141738377 GCF_019279795.1 Protopterus annectens
CTAACCCTCGGTATGTATGGGCTGTGTCGCAATATTACAAGGGTTTGACATTGCGTGACGACGTTCACTGAGCCACAGACATGTCCGTTGCTTTTTTTGGCCCGGTTCCGCTGTGCTACACACATTTAACATGGCGTAACAGGTTGAACAGCTCAGACACGAGGACATCGGGTTGTCCGTCGTTGTCTATTATTGAATGTCTCTGTGGAGTTTGTTTCACAAAGCGACACATTGTCGGCATTGTTAACGGACATCTCGCAGTACGTCCGCACCGACGCGGGTGACGTATGTCTGCCTTTGCCCGGCGAACAGGCATTATGCTGTGCCATTCTGTCTGGGGATATATGGTTTCCTTCCTTACGTAGATGATGTGCCATACTAGCAATGACCCTAGCGATGACCCGCGTCTAGGTGTGGGTACTGCTGTATTACCCACGAGAAGAGTGGCCTTAGGGTAAGTGGTGACCTAGGCAGAGGTTGCCACCGATACGTCACCCGCTACCCCCCTCCTGGTCTACCTACACCACATAGAGTCTGGAAAGGTGCCCCGAGTATAGCAACACCCTAGACGGCTACCTACTTGGCCTATGCCTAAGGCCGGCTATGTGTGTGGTCCCTTGGGCATCGGACTCGGGAACGTGGCACGTCTGCCGTTGGTATGTCCAGCATTACCCACATCCGGCCCCAAGGCAGTTAACACAACATCCATGGGTCCACATGGTGTCCCAGCTGTGCACTCCGGGAACTCTATGGGGAATTTAACCCACACGGGGGACAGCTGTGTAATCCTAGCCTCACCTCAGGATACGTACCTGAGTAGTAGCACAGGGCGACTGTAGTCACACTCCACATAGATGGTGCCTCCACTGACCCTGGGTATTACCATACCATTAGTTTGACAAGCCTTATCTGCAAAGCCATGGAGATGGATCATAATGGGACACATAGATGAGGACATAGGGGACCCATACTTTGGATACAACCCAGTTTAGCTTGGTCATAGTCAGATCATGCCCTTTACACGTGTTTCACTTTGTAGAATCAGTCACCAAGGCCATTGCTGAGGGTAAACCAGTCCATACAGCCTACCTCAACCCGGCAGAGGCCGTCGACACAATACCCCCCTCGGGTATACTTGATAAACCCGTCATCTTGAATGTAAGTCCATACATCGCCCTATGGGTTGCAAACGGGCTAGGTCACAGAACACACATGGCCATAGTTGCTGGCGCCATGTCATACTCACAGCCAGTCACAGGTGGTGTCCCATGGGGCTCAGTCCTGGGTCCACTATCTCCAGCATCTACGTTTCCAATGTACACGCACACACAGGGGGGTTATGGGTGACAATGTTTGCATACGACTGCAAACCGGATGCCAAGGTCAGACACACATCTGACACAGATATCCTTCAGGAGTGCCTCACAGATGTGGATAAGTGGTACCAGAGACATGTCCTACAGCTAAATGCCAGGAAATGCATAGGCATACCCTTCGGGATGAACAAGGTTACCCCGAGCTACCATATAGGTGGCAGTCCACTGAACACGGAGGGGGTTACCAGTGATCTGGGGACACGTGTTGTTGTTAACCGTTCGTTAGACACACATGTTGCTAACATAGTTGGGTAGGCCTTCCACATTGGCCACATCATCATGAAGGGATTCACATCTAGATCAGGGGAGGTCATTGTCCCCTTGTACTCATCACTCAATAGACCTATGATTGGGTACAATGCCCCGTTCAGAATGTATCTGACCCAACACCTGCAGCAGCTGGAAAGGCAACAACAGTTCTTCGACAAACGGATGCAGGGTCTCAGGTATATGTGTTATACTGACCGACTGAAAGTATTCCAGCTGTATACAGTTGCATACCAGTTGCCCAGAGGTGACCCGTGCCTGGCATGCACGGCTACGTCGAACCCAGATCTGATGACTATGCTTCACGGAAATAAGGTAGATCCCTCAGAACCACAAGGGCAGCTGACGTACACCTTGACACTGTCATTAATCGAACGTGTTGTTGGGACGGATTCATCACCCGGACACTCACTATGCTGTGGAACGACATCCCAGTACATGTAAGGGCAAGCACCTCGCTGGCCTTCTGTTAGTATTTACACATGGATGTCTGCATTGATTTCTTTCTGTAACCTTGTAAATGAATGTTACATTAGCACATTGTGAATCTTTACATTTCGTTGGTCTATTTTACAGTACTCATATTCATACGGTTTATGTGTATATATTATGGTTCATTCATATTACTAGGTGTCTGCAGTTCTGTTAATATATTGGCACAATCCGTAGGACATATACATGTAGCTTACACAGTCAGAGATTTGGAAAACATTTTATGTTGGTTCATGTTTCATATATGTACATATTTTTCCATTTTCCGTTGAATACTGAACCTTTCGGAGCAATGTCTGTTGTCCTCACTGTGTGGGATGTAACCCAAGTAAGGTTTGTTCGCTTGTCTGCCTTTAAGGCATGTAATTAGTACCTAGCACATCTAATGTACCAACCAATTAATGCTTGTAAATTTAGTAGGTTGAACTACATTGTATGTAGTCTGAATAAGTCTGCTTATGAAGCAGACGGCGTGCTCCAAGACACTATGGTGACTGCCTTTAATTCTTGGTGTGCTCTGGTTGGTCACTGACGGTCCCTACGGTACCTCGTCTTTGCTTTGGACTTCATCGGCTGGTTGTCTGTGTTTCTTGTATGGAGAATGTCAACTGTAGTCCCTATGTGTATGAGTTGTGTAATGCTTTACTACGGCAGTGTAATTCCACCGGGTTTGCATTTATGTGTGCCATCTTAGTCATACGCTTGTCCATCCATGTGAATTGCCTACTATACACTGGTATGGGGCTGTACACATTTCACACCTGCATTTTGCATTCCCCGGAGTATGGTGTGCATTATTAGTGGAGAGTGACGCATGTGCTACACGTCCCTCCCACGGGGCGGGACAAAGGATTGCCTTTGAAACAACACCGAGGCCTGATTCTACATACCCAGACTCCCTTGACTGCAACAGTGGACAGTACCCATTACACATCCTTCATGTGTGCTGCAGTGTGATGTGGACGCAGCTGTATGGACCCGATACCCTGGGTATTTCTGTGCATGTGTGCTGTAGTTCATGGACAGCTATCATCAACATTGAACACGCATGCGTGCCTATGTGTACCTGTGACGTGGTGACGACAATTAGATCACATGAGTAATGCAGGAAGCTAGCAGGCATGCCCTGAACAGAATTTTGGGTCCTACAATGGACACCGATGTGCATTTGTCAAGTTAGATGTTGCTGGACTGTGTCCACCTGCCCAGTGCTTTTCACTGCTGGTGTATGTTCCCCAATCGCGGATGTCTGTTTGACTACCCATTCCACATGGTGCTACATAACCGGCTGCGTTAGTACTGTGAACAAATGACATACATCCAAAGATGGTGGTTACCAACTGCTTCATATAAACCTCAGACATCCCAATGGGACATATCCGTCACTATATTTCCAATATAACACCACCAGAACATGTTGCTTACCTATGCATTCATGTAACCATGTTGTCTTCGTAGGTGGGAATGCCATAGTTTACACATCCTACGTGACGTTGTGTGTGTGCCATTAGTATGTGTTCCACAGGTCGCACATCTGTTCCGCTGTATGGTAGCGGGTGCTCCTCAGTCTGTTGCTGGCAGATTGAGTGCTGTGTACGCCGGTGTTGGCACGAGAGTCCGGCTCTGTATGTGGAATGTCAACTGTGGTCCCTATGTGTATTTCCTGTGTCATGCCTTACCGCTGCTATGTCATTTCCCGGGTTTGCAGTTGTGGGTGCCATCCTGGCCATACGGGTGTCCATCCATGACAATTGCCTACTGGACACTAGTATAGGGCTGTACACATTCCACACCTACATTTAGCATTCTCCGGAGTATGTTTTGCATTATTAGCGGGAGGTAAGGCAGGTGCTACGCACATCCCTCCCACAGGGCGGGAGGAAGGATTGCCTGCGAAACAACACCGAGCACAGAGTCTACATACCCAGAATCCCTTGACCGCGACAATTGACAGTACCCATTACACATCCGTCCTCTGTGCGGAAGTGTGATGTGGATGCAGTGCTATGGACCCGGTACCCTGTGTAATTCTGTGCATCTGTGCTGCATTACATGGACAGCTATCAGCAACATTAAACACGCTTATGTGCATATGTGTACCTGTGACGTCAATGAGTTCACTTAAGTGTTGAAAGAATGCGGCATTCCTGTCTTTAGACAAATTTTTGGGTCCTACATTGGACACCACTGTGCATATGTAAAGTGTAGAGCTTGTCGGACTGTGTCCTTGTGAGAAGTGGGTTTCACTGAGACTGTGTGTTCAGGAATCGCGGATGTCTGTTGGACTACCCATTCCACATGGTGCTACATAACCAGGTGATGTAGTACTGTGGACAAATTACATACATCCAACGATGCTGGTTAGCAAATACTCAATTTAAACCGCAGACGTCCCACTGGGACATATCCGTCACTGTATTTCCACTATAACACCACCAGAACATGTTGCTTACCTATGCATTCATTTAACCATGTTGTCTTCATAGGTGGGAAAGCCATAGTTTACATATCCTACTTGACGTGTGTGTGCCATTAGTATGTGTTCCACAGGTCGCACATCTGTTACGCTGTACGGTAGCGGGTGCTCCTCAGTCTGTTGCTGGCAGATTGAGTGCTGTGTACGCCGGTGTTGGCACGACGGTCCTGCTTTGTATGTGGAATGTCAACTGTAGTCCCTATGTGTATTTCCTGTGTTATGCCTTCCCGCGGCTATGTCATTTACCCGTGTCTGCAGTTGTGGGTGCCATTCTGGCCATACGGGTGTCCATCCATGACAATTGCCTACTGGACACTACTATAGGGCTGTACACATTCCACACCTACATTTAGCATTCTCCGGAGTATGGTTTGCATTATTAGCGGAGAGTAAGGCAGGTGCTACGCAGAAATCCCTCCCACAGGGCGGGTGAATGATTGCCTGCGAAACAACACCGAGCACAGAGTCTTCATACCCAGAATCCCTTGACCGCAACAATTGCCAGTACCCATTACACATCCGTCATGTGTGCGGAAGTGTGATGTGGATGCAGTTCTATGGACCCGGTACCCTGGGTTTTTCTGTGCATCTGTGCTGCATTACATGGAGAGCTATCAGCAACATTAAACACGCTTGCGGTGCATATGTGTACCTGTGACTACAATGAGTTCCGTTAGGTGATTAAAGAAGGTGGAAGAGCTGTCTTTAGACAAATTTTTGGGTCCTACAATGGACACCACTGTGCATATGTAAAGTGTAGAGCTTGACGGACTGTGTCCTTGTGAGCATTGGATTTCACTGATACTGTGTGTTCAGGTATCGCGGATGTCTGTTTGACTACCCATTCCACATGGTGCTACATAACCAGCTGATTTAGTACTGTGAACAATTGACATACATCCAAAGATGCTGGTTACCAACTGCTTCATATAAACCGCAGACATCCCAATGGGACATATCCGTCACTGTATTTCCAATATAACACCACCGGAACATGTTGCTTACCTATGCATTCATTTAACCATGTTGTCTTCATAGGTGGGAATGCCATAGCTTACATATCCTACTTGACGTTGTGTGTGTGCCATTAGTATGTGTTCCACAGGTCGTACATCTGTTCCGCTGTACGGTGGCGGGTGCTCCTCAGTCTGTTGCTGGCAGACTGAGTGCTGTGTACGCCGGTGTTGGCACGAGTCCGGCTCTGTCTGTGGAATGTCAACTGTGGTCCCTATGTGTATTTCCTGTGTCATGCCTTACCGGCTATGTCATTTACCGGGTTTGCAGTTGTGGGTGCCATCCTGGACATACGGGTGTCCATCCATGACAATTGCCTACTGGACACTACTATAGGGCTGTACACATTCCACACCTACATTTAGCATTCTCCGAGTATGTTTTGCATTATTAGCGGGAGTGAGGCAGGTGCTACGCACACATCCCTCCCACAGGGCGGGAGGGAGGATTGCTCATGAAACAACACCGAGCACAGTGTCTACATACCCAGAATCCCTTGACTGCAACAATTGACAGTACCCATTACACATCCGTCATGTGCGGAGGTGTGATGTGGATGCAGTTGTATTGACCCGGTACCCTGGGTATTTCTGTGCATCTGTGCTGCATTACATGCACAGCTATCAGCAACATTAAACACTCTGGCGGTGCATATGTGTACCTGTGACGACAATGAGTTCAGGTACGCATTGAAATAAGACATAATTTGGTTCTTTCCACAATTTTTGGGTCCTACAATGGACACCACTGTGCAGATGTAAAGTGTAGAGCTTGTCGGACTGTGTCCTTGTGAGCAGTGGGTTTCACTGATGCTGTGTGTTCAGCAATTGTGTATGTGTGCTTGACTACCCATACTGTGTTGTGCTACAGGAAACATGTCTTCCGACACCAGAAACCAATGCTATACATCCATTGTTGCAGGTTAACAACCACTTTCATACCATACCCAGAGGTCACGATTGGGAGGTATTGCCACTTTATTATCGGAACAACACCCCAGACTGTGTACATCATGGGAACTTTAGGCCAGTCTTACCGCCATTTCCAATTGTAATTGGCAGACACATGTCAATACATGTATGATAACACATATTGTCATGCAGAAGTTGATCTATGTTATTTGGACATTGGCTTCTGCTTTTGGCATCCGTTGCTGTGAGTGTTGCCAGTTAACATACACATTGCTTGCTCAGAGGCAGACTACACACTACTGCGCAGTACTGTGGTCTCCTTTAAGGACCCTGAGCCAGTGGTCAATGGTACAGCAGCCACTGCATCAATCACATTTGCCATCTACCAGTACCTACAGGACTGCATGTACCAGGCATTCACTTACCCAACTGTGGTTCATTGTACCAATGCCAAGCGTCCAGTGTGGTGTACCCCAGCCATACACATGATGTACAACACGAGGAGGTGGCTACTACAGGGTGGAGCAGACACCTTGTGAGGTGTGACACCCTTGGTCATCATATGTGTAGAGTTACACAATGTCATGGGATTGTCCAGGGCACATTCCACAGATATACCTACATGGACCTGGCTGACAATCATACCACCTTCAGTTGCTATGCTCGACACCTGTGAGGTCACTACCACATATGCTCTGACTGGGTTCACATAGAGGTGGGGTTTACTCAACATACACACATTGCCAACATACAGGCTGACAGGTCCAGTGAGGACATCTCCACACCCTCCACCACACATGTGGAGATGTCTGTACCAGCGGTTTGTGGTCACCAAATGTTCTGTGACACACAGGTGGGACATGCTCTCTCCAGGGTAGTGTGAAAAGCATCCATGAGACCAGATGGTGAGCCCGCTGTGTACTCCACTATCTCATTTGGGATTAGGACCCACAGTTAGGACAGCTATTTCTTTATAGCCTCACCTCAGGTAGGGAGCCCAGGTTGTATCGCATGACAACTGTATTCCCACATCACAGGGCCAATGCCTCCACTGAGGCTGGTTATTACTGTCCCAGTACCCTGAGGAGACCTATCTGCATAGACATGGGGTGGGATCATACTGCGGTTCGTACATGACTGCATAGGGGACATACATACTGCATCCCACACGGTTTGTCTTGTTCAGGGCGGTTCATGCCTTTAAGACATGGTTGACATTTTCGGGACGGTCACACAGCCCATTGCTGGGGGTGTTGCAGTCCATACAGCCTACCTCGTCCTGGCAAAGGGCTTCATAACATTACCCCCCTCAGGTAACGTTAATGAAACCATTGGCTGGGATGTGAACATGTACATCACAGAATGTGTTGTAAACTGTCTATGTGACACAACCCACATGGTCAGAGTTGCTGGCTGCATGTCAGACCAACTGCCTGTCACAGGTGGTGTCCCATGGTGCCATTCCGTGGGTGCACCCCTGTCATACATCTACATTTCCACGGTACAGGCACACGGCGGTGTTATGGGTAACATTGTTTGTAGATGCTTGCAGAACAGATGCCATACTGGGACGGACATCTGACACAGATATCCTTCGCAGAGGCCTCCCGGATATGCATATCTGCTGTCAGGGACATGTCCCACAGCTGACTGGTACATAATGCAAAGTCATACCTGTCGAGGGGTAGTAGGTCACCCCTGTACAACGTATGGGTGGCTGTCCACACAGCACAGGGGTGACTACCAGGGATCAGGGGACAGGGTTTGTCGGTCGCCTTTCATTCAACACACACATTGCTATCGTGGTTCTGTGGGACTTCTACATTGACCACCTGTATGTGCAGGGAGTCACATCTGACTTCACAGCCCGACACGTACACAACGGTCACTATATAGCATAGAACTTCACTTATTTGCCTAAGTATGAGCTTATTGTTGTGGCAGTTTGGTAGCTTATTCTGTTTCTTGGGACATTTAGGTATTTCAGTTACGGAGATAACCGATTCAGGCTACAATTACATTAAATACGGGAAATCATTATGACCTACACTCTTCGCACACTTCCCGTTTTTAATGCTTTATTTCGGAACACGTATGCCAATACAGGGACTGCCCCTCGCAAAGTGGGACGGTTGGTGACCTTAGTCGCTACTCCTGTGTCGGTGCGGCGTGCTGACATGCTGCTGTACACCTTCTCTGACTATGCACACTCACAGTACATTGCTGTACGGACACGGTATTACGCGTATCCTTTGTTCCTTGGACAGGTACATTTCGGGCTGCGTGGGTTTTATTTGCTTCTCTGTTTAGTTAGGACGGGTACTTTGTTGCATACTCTGCGGACATTTCATTCTGCACGGGCCATGGCTGCAGCCATTTCTATTCTGGGCGGACTATGGCGGACAGCACGTTAGGTTGCTCTTCGCCTGCCTGCTTAAACACGCCTACTGACGCATCCTACTTGGGCTCGCTCACATACACTACGCACATGCCTGTGTTTACGGTGCACTCTCATTAATATGCATATGGCGCTACTGCGCCGGCTATGCAATGCACCGCCGGCGCAAGCCTTACGCCGGCCTTGCGCCGAGCTTCATGAATCCCGGGGAGTATCTGGAGAGTGGCATTTGGTATTTACTTATGAAAAACAAAGCCATTTTCATGAAATACAAATGCATTACATTTTTGGAACCCTTTTGTAATATGGTTGAAATAAAAAATATTATTTTCTATAACAGGTATGGGGTCTTGGGTATCTTTTGAAAGGCAAGACTGAATTCAGAAAAACAGGAGAAAAACCCTGGCCTTAAACCAAAGTTAAACTAGTATATTAAAATACTAACATGCAATGCAATAGTTCGTATGCTTCCTTTATTTCTTCCATGGTAACAGGTTGTATGAAGTATCAAAACAAAAATCAAGAAGCAAGTACTTTTGTTCCTGAAAGTAATACAATGGACATTTATCACACTTGGAATCAGAATAGGCAAACTCCTGTGCCAAAAATCTAAAACAACTCATAGATGTTAAATAAATTTTTAAACGCAAGTGTAACACTCATATATCAAAGTAATTCATGTGTAAGTGCCTTGTTTTAATAGCTTCATCCATCTCATATTTTTATATGCTTCTTACAGAATCTGCCAGTGATAAAATAGTTAAGGGAATTCAAAAGAAAATTGCATTCTGGACACTTAAAATCCTGTCTAGCTTATACATTATTTTTTTTGTTTGTTTTGCTTTGTTTGTTTGTTGCATAACTATGTTCATAAATGCTAGTTGCCAACTTCTGGATAGTCCTGTTGATACAAAATGAAAACACACAGTATGTTCTGCTAAGTGCATGTTATCTGTTGTGTTGCATATACAGTGACTTCCTATATTATAAATCATGGAGGTATACAATGGTACTATTAGCACTGCTTCATCCTGCTCAGATTCTTCATCTTTGAAATGCATGGGTGCTTGTGGCCAAATTCTCATGTGCACTTTTGCATTCTGTGTACTGGTCTGGAGAGATCTTGTATAGCATGGATATCTATGAGCCATTGCACTGCACAACAATCATTGTAAATCAGTGCCCTGAGATGTACAGTGTTCTAATTCAAATAGGCATTCCCACCGGATAAATGCATTTACATGCGTCTCCAAACAATCACTGTTGAGTAGTGCAAGGATGGTCTTCTGAGCCGTGAATGGGCTATGCATCACAACTCCTTGAGTACAATGCAAAGCAAATGCACAGCTTTGTTCAATATAGAGGTTGCCCCTGAATTCCAACCCACTGTTTAGCAACTATACACACACACAGCTTTACTTATATAAGTACCGTTGTGAAACAACACTGATGAACACATAAATGCTAATTACTGTTGCAACTGTATCATGTTTTCTTTTCCTCATTTTCCATTGTTACTGATACATTTAAATGCATGTTGTTTATCTTCAGATTCTTTCTAATTTATCAAAAAACTGTTGTGTTTATTGCAAAAAAGACTCAATGCACATATTAATCATTGTAATGCAATTATATGTCCTAATAATGTATACTCACTAAATGCTATCCTTGAAACTTCAAGAATGTACTGCTTCAAAACTGTATGCATACTGCCTAGAAAGAATTGTGATGCATTTTGATTAATTCATTTTCATTTTAATAGATTTAAATTTATATAATTTCCCACTTTTCTATAGCCTGTAACTGTGACCCAGATGGGACACTCCATGGTGGCATCTGTGAGAGTCAAACTGATCTAGAATTACAGACTATAGCTGGAAGATGCCCATGCAAAGAAAATGTGGAAGGCTTAAGATGTGATCATTGTAAGTCAGGATACTTTGGAATAAGTGATAATGATCATCTTGGCTGTCAGAGTAAGTATTAAGTATTCTTTTTAACAAATGTATCACTTAGCTTTGATGCATGATATTTACAGAGTACAGTCAAAGCAACATGAACAAATGCAATACAAAGGTGCATGTTTTAATAATACCTAGTGAATATGAACACCTTCTTCTTTTATCTTATTGAAACTACTTGTATTTGATAAAAAGTAATGTATCATTACAGAAGAAAACGAAGGAATATTCTGTATTGCCACAACAGATGAATTCGAACTGCAGGAGATCTCTGTTAACATAGCTGTCAGGCAGGGTGGTTGCATCTGGCAAGGTAGCACAAAAATGAGGCTGTAAATGCATCTGGGAGATGGGATCACAGATCAAAGTATGAATGGGAATTGATATGCAATGCCTAGAGTGCTAGTCTGACCAGTATACACAATGCAATGTCACTTAGATACAGCTTCTAAGCAGAATCATTATGTTTCCCAGTAAGCTGGTCACTACAATCTTTTGTGCCTCCAGAATTATGTATCATGGGTTGGAAGACTGCAAGTCATGCAATTTGAGAGCTCCATCTGTCAAAATGCATTCAGGAGTGAATTAATGTTGCACTGCTGTCCAAGAAAGAGAAGCTATTGTAAACCTTAATCATCAGTCCTCTGGTTGGAAGAGTATTAATCCAATGGCAGGATAGGTAACCTGGGATGAAGAAACAGATCACCTCTGCAATGTGCGGCAATTTGGAAAGGGCTTTAATTACTGCTATTTTGTGTAAGGCTGTACTAAGACCAAATCTTCAACTGGGATATGGTTTAAATGTTGAGGAAGTACATTCAGGATCATGCTGAGTGCAGGGTACATGATATCTCCACTCATTGCTTGAACATGAATGTGTAAGCAGCACACACTTACCAAAGAGATGGCTGAGAATGAAACCATAATCTAGTTCTTGTTGACGGGTAACAGAGTGAAGGGGACTGCTTATCACTGGAACTGGAGAGTGGCAGGTAAGAATCTGCAACCACAATTGAAAAGGTTCAGTGTTTAGGATGCACTGTGAGAGCATTAGTGACCAGGGAGGGGTTTGAAAGAACACTAATTATTTTCATGATAACCTGGCTCTGTGATGCAGAGAGATGGAGCCCTGACTATGAATCAGGTGACTGGAGTTTATCAGCAACCCCAGTAGTGTATGAGAGAAATGTTGGGAGTGTGTGGAATGTAGGAGTTGGGGTTGGAGGGTATACGCACACTTGGGGATGCACAAGCTAGTGTGCATTCCTAGGTGGAGTGCAGAAAAAACACTACTAAGTGCTTTGAGGGGAGGGACAGGGCTGCTTGGAAGCAATGCCCTTTCTGGAAATAAGTGTGGTACCCCTCTGATCATTACATTGCATGTTTCCTTTGTGGCCCTTTGCCAGCTGCATGTGAAGTGTAGGTCTTAAAGCAGAAAATCTCAAACCACCAAAAGACTCTCAGAATGATTGCTGCTCCTGATCAACCCTCAGTCCAAGCATGGAAAATGAATGGGCCAATAGCTTTCAGAATAATTCAACTTTCACATTAGCCGTGGAGAATGAATGAATTAGTTGGTCAGGAGGGGTCTGATGATTGACGAATAAGGAGGGCAAAGGGAGCAAACAAAATTATGTCCAAGGTGATGATGGATTTGGTGCATATTCCAAATTCATCCATTCTGTGGAGAAATATGGGATGGCAGGAAGGTCATACATTTCTTCTGATAGAGTGCCTGTATGATATGCTTTTTTATGAACACAGCAAAATGCTGCAAAGCAATGTTACAACATGGTAGATTTGGGAGGCTTCACATATTTTAAGTTGAAAGACGTAGAAAGTGTGATTTGATAATAGGAGATTAGGTGATAAGGCATACAGAAATATGCATATTGCAGTAAGATGGGAATTTGAGGTAGGACTGATCTTATCAATGGTAAACTACTCAAAGAAATCCTTAGTTGTCTTGCTTTTAAGTACTTAAATAATGCACATTGCACATTAATAATATTACGATAAGCAAGGACAAAAAAAAGCAGCAATAAATCGTTCAAGTTTATTTACATAAAGAATGTGTCTATGGGAAGGTGCAAGATTCAGTGGTTATATATACAAATCATTAAACAGAAGTGATGCAATCTGAAGAACGTCACTTTTAGTTCTTTTTATGCTGTAAGGTAATATCAGCTTGAATGACCACTAACAGGAATTCAAGGTATATTTCTCCAGGCCAGGTATCAGGATTCATCTAGCACTGGGATAGCTGTGGGATAGCTCTGCTTAGGACTGCCTTTCAATAATACATAGACAGCAGACATCAGAGATGTGCCTGTGAGACAGAGTGCCTAACATATGACATCACTGCACATATTATTTGTGTATAGTAGGCCTATTCAGCACTCCAGATGAAAATCAACAGCCTTGGCTACACCTGAATCTTACAAGTAATGCAAACCTAGTAGATATTATTTTAGAAAAAAACTATAACCCATGGGGGCATATGGTCAGTTGAGAAGTAATATTAGTTATTTGTATATTTATGTATTTATTTATGTAGTTGGTTAGTCATTTATTAATTTTGCTAACTTAATCCAGCATGGTGGACTCCATTTAATGTGAAGTCCAACGGAAATGCTACAGAAAATTTCTATAGTACAAGAGGAACAGGCAGCCATGGGCTTCAAAGTAACTAGTACAATATGCAAAATCAACAGAGAAAATGAAAAGAAGCAAAACTATTACATCCTGAAACTTAAATTAATAAGAAAAATAACAAAATAGTGTTAGCAGTGAAAAAGAACACTTTATTACATCCCGAGTATTTTGGTAAAAATATCTTCCATGGGTTACATAACCATAATCCTCCATTTTTCTTCTATGGAACCATAACATATTCAATCAAATACCTTACAATATAAATAAAAGTCATAAAAACATACTGAATTCAAGTTGAATAACCCAAATTAATGTCCATGTTCAAACCACCTGGTGCCAATATGTTATATTTAAATATTAACTGTATTTCTAAACTTGTTAGGCTTTGTTCCACATTGTACCTAAACAGGCAGTGTAATTTATTAAGAGCAGCATTTTATTTGTAGCAAGTTCTAGTATGGTGATGTTTAACATGTATTATTACTGAACTTAACAGAAAGGCTGTTTTTATCTCACACCTTTTCCAGTAAAAATACTTTTACTTTTAAAATTGTCTTGCTAATACATCAATAAATTAGGTATGCAACTACAGCAAATTCCATAAATCACATTTTTTGTTACAATCATATTTGACATTCAAACAATATATTTTATTATTTATTCTTCAAAAAGTGCCCATTCCCATAAACCTACAATATTTATAGTGAATACACTTAAACATACTGCTAATCGGGTCTTCCTTTAAAAACAAATTATTAACCAACTACATATTTCACAAACTTCTACCTTTTTTAAAGGAAAAAATGTTTAAAGGGACAATCCCAGTGTTTAAAATTAGGGTCCAAGTTAAGCTGACAGAAGTCACGCCCACTTCGACACGTCACTTTCATTCCCACCCACACTGTCATTTTACTTTTAAATATCCTGTAAATCCATAGTTCCAGTCTTGTTTCAGCTCCCAGGATAAATTAATCTTTGGATTTGTGTTCCTCTCCGACTTACATTGGATTGGGGAACTATGCCTTCAACTCCTGGTTCATATTTAAAGTAAAGAAATCTGTGCTAGGGAAAAGGGGCATCAGTGCATACTAATTTTTAAATGTTGCATCAATCATGCTCCTACAGATGTACAAGCAGCCCGCTCATAAAAACATAGTGCATTTGTCTAGTAGTATATAGAAAACACATATTAAACTAGAAGTTGTAAAAGGAACATAGTGTGTCTACTAATCCTCCGACCTACTGTCACACACTTGCTTTCTATGGAATTACTAGCAGGTCAGAAAGTCACTACATCAGGCTAGTATTCAAAAATCAGAATACAGTAAAACATGAAAGAAAGAGTAATATGGTTTCCACTATTGTTTGCCTGACCTGACTCAGATGCTTTCTATAGGTAGAAGCCATATCATAAAGTTGTTGCAGATGGCCAGGGTTTACACAGGATTCACAATCACCACAGAATAAAATATGAATTGAAACAAAAAACTCTGTTTGTTAATGCTTTAAAAGCATTGCATTACTAATGTGCTTTCTAGAGCAGCAGCAACAGCAGTCAGGTCATAAAATGCTTGAAAGGCTGCTTTTCTCAATGGGTAAAATGCACAGATTAAACTAATGAATGGCTAACAGGAAGAGCTGTTGTCAGTATTTTTTATTTATTTATTTATTTTATTTTACATTTGTTGACCGGGCTGGTCCAACTGGATATATGTCCATTTTCAGTGGAGGCCCAGGGAGAAAAGCTCCACACTTCAGAATAGAAACACAATAACATAAGTACATTGCTAAGATTTAGCAAATTTTACTAGTAAATTACATTTTAGCTTAAGAGTAAGGAAAGAATCTTCTAAGCTACATAACACATATGGATATACATACAACAAAATATAAGGTAAGTGAAATTGAGCACTATTTGAACTTTAAAAAGGTTATACAAACAATAATGTTAGTAAAAAAAATAGTTTGCGTGAGTGAGAAGATTAGTGTTTGGAGACAGTGGAGGTAGTTAGTCTGGGTTTGCACAGGGGAATAGCCAGTGCGATTTAAGGTATGGTTTGAGTTTGGATTTTAATAGGGTAATTGAAGGTAAGGAGGTTAGATCAGTAGGGAGAGAATTCCAGGTTTTACCTACTGTGTTAGAGGATAAAGAGTCTCCACCCATATTGTTGGTTTTACTTATCTTTGCCAGTAATTTATTTGATGAGCGCAGGGTCTTCAGGTTATTGTAGGGGTAATTAGGTTAGTTAGTATTGGAGTAGTTGAAGGATGAAACAGTATCTTATGGGCAATAGTTAGCTGGTTTGATAAAATAAGACTTGGCAATTCTAACCACCCTAGTTGATTAAGATTGTTACAATGCTGGGTTCTATAGGTAGACCCAGTTGCAAATCTGGGAATATTATTGTAGGAACTAGCCAGCTTGTTCAGATTGCTTTTACATAGTTTGGTATAGCTAGGGGATGCATATAGTAGTGTTGAGATAAGGTGGGTCCGGGCAATGGTGGTCCTGGCTAGTGGGGTAAGAAAGGGTTTGATCCTATAGAGGGAACCTAGTTTTTTGTTTACTGTTTTTATAGTGTTGTTAATATGTGGCTCAAAGGTGAGGTTGTTGTCAATTAGTACTCCAAGTAGTTTTGTAGTAGAGTCCAGAGATATGATTGTACCATTACTAGATGTGACTGTGAAATGCAGTAGGGGGGCTCTGCGGGTGAGAGTAAATAGTAGCATTTTTGCTTTTTTTGGGTTCAGGATGAGACATCATTGAAGAAGCCAATTCTCTACTGTGTTAAACATGTCTTGGGTTAGGGAATGAAGTTGTGATAGTGAAGAGGCTGAGCACATTAGTGTGGAGTCATCCACATATTGGATACAGGTGGCTTGAGGTAATACAGAGTGTAGGTCATTAATAAAAATAGAAAAGAGGAGAGGACCCAATATGGAGCCTTGAGGGGCACCAACGGCAATTGGTAGGTGGGAAGACAAGTTGTTCTCCCATAGTACAGCCTGTTGCCTGTCATTTAGATAGGATTGGAACCATTGTATAGCAAGTGGATTCAGTGAGAGGTTTCTAAGTATGTTTATGAGTAGCTGGTGGTTGACCATGTGGAAGGCTTTTGACAGATCAATGAAGAGGTCTGAGAATAGAGTATTGATATTATGGTTTTTATTAATGACATCGGTGAAGGAAAGACGAGCAGAAGAGGTGCTGTGAAATGGTCTGAATCCATGTTGGCAGATAGCTAGTAGGTTGTTTTCTAGGAGGTGGTTTAATAGTTGTTTATGAATGCACTTCTCCATGATTTTTGCCAGAGGGGATAATATGGCTATAGGCCTATAGTTAGAAAAATCTTTGGAATTACCACCTTTATGCAGGGGGATGACATGTGAGAATTTCCAGATAGATGGAATAGTTCCTTCAGAAATAGTTCTGTTAATGAGGATGGATATGGGGTAGGATATAGATTTGGCTGCTTTTTGCAGGTATTCTGCAGGTAGTAGATCTGCATCGAGGGTGGTGGGTTTAAGTTTCTTGATAAGGGTGCAGACAAAGGATGTAGGAATGTGTTGGAATTGAAATATTGGGGGGCTGTTAGGGATAATATTGGAAGGAGATGCAGTGTCAGGGGATAGCTGATTGGCCAAAGATTGAATGGTGTCTGTGAAGAAAGTGTTAAAAGAATTGGCAATTTGGTTAGAGCTGAGGAGATTAGAGCCTGAGGGGGTGGGTGTGATTGAGCGACCTGGGTGCAAGAGTTTATTTATACCTGACCATAATTTTTGAGGTTTATTCTGGTGGGTTTGTTAGAGGTGGCGGTAATAGTTTCTTTTATCTGACAATATGGCTTTTTTAGTTTAATTTCTTAATTGTCTAAATTTTAGTTGATCTGACAGGTTTTTGGTTGTATACCAGCTAGCCCAGAGTTTGTTTCTATGGAGGTTTTTTTTGTTTGGTAGTTTTGGTGAGCCAAGGGGCTGGTTTAGACCTACTTCTTACTATACGAGTTGGGGCATGGTAGTCTAGAATGATAAAAATTTAGAGTTAAAGTATTTAACAGCTTTTTCTAATGGTAGGTGTTTCAGGGGTGACCAGTCACAAGCTGCAAGTTCTTTTTGAAAGCTGTCAGGGTTAAAATTTTTATTACATCTTATTTTCTTATATATGGTTGGGTTTGGGGTATCAGTCTTATACCGGATTAAGAAGGTGAGTGAGTGATCACTTATATCTTCTGGGAGGGTCCCTACTTTGTAAGATTGGTTTTGACTGTTTGTGAGAATCCAATCTAGGGTGCTGTCATTATTATTATGTTTATTGGTTCTAGTGGGGACTGTAACGGTTTGTATAAAACCGTGTAGGCTGATGTGGGTAGAAGGATGTTCTGATGTGCAAGACATCCAGTTTATATTAAAGTCACCAAGTATTATGGTTTCTTGTGGGTAGGTGGTAGACAGCCAACTTAGGATAGCTTCTAAGGTTTTGATATTGTTGCCTGGGGGAAGGTAAATACAGATTACGTAAATGGATTTACATTTGTTAAGTTGAACTTTAGAGATAAGAATTTCTGCGTTGCTTGTTAGGGGAGGTTTAGACTCAATGGAGGTGATTTGTAATTCAGATTTATATAAGATAGCTACTCCTCCACCTTTCTTAGAGTTACAGTACAGCCTCAGGATGCTCTAACCAGGGGGAATAACTGTAGTATCTTGTATGGTTGGTTTGAGCCATGTTTCAGAGAGGCAGAGGATGCCAAATTAATGTACATCCATGAGGGCATGTAGGTGAGCAACTTTATTGTTTATGCTTCGAATATTGAGATGGGCTATCAGGAGAGAGTTGGAGGGTCTGTTGACAAGGTGTGCATTAGTAGAATTTGGGGTGCTAGGCTTGATGGAAGTGACAGAATTTGGGCCAGGGTTTGGGTGTATATCACCATCAATTAGGGAGTGGACTTGTATTGCCAAAGTGAGTATTAATCCTTTACATGTTAGGTTATGGGGTTTTCTAGCTCTAGGGCTGTAGTATGTGATGTGAGTGAGCCTATGAAATTTGGATGATAAATACTTTGGTGGATAGGATGTGTAATTGTGGCAATGAGGGATGATGAATGTTGGTGTGGAGGTTTGTTTCATGGGGTTATGAAAGTGTAGGTAGTTGAGGTGTTCATAGGAATTAAGTAGATAGGGTATAGCTAAAATAGGTAGAAGTGATAGTAGGAGTAAGGGTTTAAAGTGTATATAGGTAGTGTTAGGTGGCATTGTAGAAGTGTAGTGTGTAGGTAAGTATACAGGGATGGGTGCTGATAGAGATTGAATGGTGGGAGGTAGGCTGTAGCACTTTAAGGGGTTGTTGGTCTATGTGATTGCTTGTATTGACAGGGGGTGTGGTTAGTGTGTATAAATGTAGTAGTACTGGGGGTGGGTGGAATTTGGGGGCAGGGTAGGGGAGCGGAGTGAGCCCACAGGGTGAACGAAGTGGGTAGAGCCACAGAAGGAGTGAGCCCTAGGAGAAAAATCAGAGGAGAGCTGTTTGTCAAGGTAAGTGTAAGGTGGAGAAAGGTGGGAGATGTTAGTCTTGATAGTAGGGATAGAGGAAGTATAGTTAACTGATACAGAGTAAGAAGATATAGGGATAGAGTAGGACTATAGCTCTACGAGCTTGAGATACTATGTTCCTGAGAGAAGAGTTTCAAGACAGAAAGATAGTTTAGGACAAAGGTGCCACCTAGTGGCCAATGTCGAATTAGCTACAATAGTTCCCTTTAGGAGGTAGTAGGTATTGGAATTGGAATTTGAGGAGGAGGGAAGAATATTATGTATTTACAAGGGTATAGGAGAGAAAGTGGGCTGGGAAGGAGAAAAGGATGGTAGTGGCTGCTGGATGCCCTAGCAGGGGAGTATACTTTAAGAGCTACAATAAATTATACAATGTTACTTCTGTTGACAGAATTTGTATAACACATACTTTCTTCAGTTTTATTGTTCTTGAGGGGCTGTTTCACAGGGCGAGAGAAGAGGCAAATCCTTGGTTTGGGGTGAAGATGGCAGTTAGTGGTAAAAGGTATCTGGCCAACAGGACAGGCCAGGTCCACAGTTTTAGTGCCTTACGAGCAGGTAGGGCAACTGTTTGCATGAAAGGAGAGAGAAACAAAAAGGTTAGATAAGTAGGATGTTAAGCACAGATATTAGGTAACAAAACATTTAAGGTAAAGCACATACTGGTACAAACATGAGGTGTTATTAGTAGCTATTCTTAAGTATATTGAGGTTCAAGTAAAAGTACAAGGTTGGGTAGATTCATTTACATAGCAAACACATTCCAGTTGCAACTAGAATTGTCATGGAGCCAGCACCGTATGATTCAAAAAAACTGGGCACACAGGTAGTAAATATCAGTTATAGGGTCAGGAGCAAAGTGTACAGCATGTGTGCGGGCAAAGGGCGGCTCAACTCAAACATGGGACATTCTTATTCAAGATAGCATTTGAAACATTTGATTTGCCAATGTGAGTACGCCAACACAGCTGATAACATTACCCTTTACAGTCTTTTAAATTCAGAAAGCCTCATATTTAGGGTGAGAATAGTTAGAGCGCTATGTTAATACTGCTTTCCTGTTGTAAAGAGGGACTATTCAGCATTCCCTAGTGTTTTCATATACAAGAAAGTCCAGAACATACTTTAATGTGAGTCTAAGGCTGAACAGTACACGCTCTACTGAATCATGGTGTTTACTACATAACACCCTGTTTTATACAAAATAAGTCCCAAACATACTCTAATGTGGTCCTAAGGCTAAACAGTACATGCGCTACTGAACCGTGGCATTTACTGTATGCAACTCTGATATCCAACCCAATAAAGTACACACTTGAGCATTTAACAGGTAGTTACAGATTTAAAATCCATACCAAGTGCTACACGCAGCCACAGTTAGCCGGTACCAGTGGTAATATCACCGGAACACTCTTGGATCCATTAGGTGATGCTTGCCAATAAATGTATAAATATATGCGTTATCAGGTAATGCAATAGTAAAAATGTTGTTGCAAGTACTATAAGTACGCCTTACAAACAACAAAAATGTCCTTAAAACACTCTAGGTGATGCTTGCCACTAATAGTGTCCTTTATCAAACAATTTAACAGTAAAGTAGTTGTAACGACTCCTACAAACAAGCCTTTCAAGCAAGCAGCAGAATGTGTTGGGAGTCTCTTAAATAGTTAGCCGGTACTGGCGGATGATAATGCAGATACACTTTTGGGAGGCATATTTGTTATATCTAACTGGAAAGATGCCCCTTCAAGTACTCTTGCTAATGAGAAACATGACTAGCAGCGGAGATACGTAAAAAACATTTCTCAGCAACATAACAAGCAGCAGATGGTCATAAAACAGTGTCGTTAGTCGCTAACTATACAGATAACTACAAATTTAGTATTCCTCAGCAACATAAGCAGCAGATGGTCATAAAACAGAGTCGTTAGTCACTAACTATACAGATAACTACAAATTAAACATTACCAACACAAGTATAAGGCTTGTTTGGTAGTACAACATACAACAAAAAGTTATGGACACTGTATAGAGCCTGAGGCATGTTTGGTAGAGCAAAATACAAGCATGTGCTGCAAACGCTAATACATTTAGCTGGTAACAGTGGTAAGTATCAGCAGCATATGTTGAGATGATTACAGTATCACCTTTAACTGTGGGATGCCTTTTCCTGTAACCGATTATGCAGCCAGGTTATCTTATCAAACAGAGTCAAGAGGAAACATATGCGCTACTTACATAAAAGGTGAACACCGAAGCTGGGGATGCACAGCAGCCAAGGGATAGACCGGGGTATAAAGATGGTGGCACATAGGGAGAGGTATATTTATAAGGTAGGCGTGGTCCTAAGAACTGAAGGGGAAGGTAGGCATAGGTGGGGTCAAGTAATGACTGGAAGTGATGAGCGTAACACAGTAAGCATGGAGAGCACAGGGCAGTTAGTACTAAATCTATATCAGTAATGATAAACTGCCAAGCCTAAGGAAGAAGGGAGTGAAGAGTAAGTAAAAGTGGGAACAAAGAGGGGAGTGGATAAGGTTAGATGTAGAGTAATGCTAGTTAAATAGGGTTAGGTGTAGAGTAATGCTAATTAAATAGGGGGATGGGTATTAGCAGGGGTAGAAAGCAAACCAAGAGCCACAGAAGGAGTAAGCCCTAGGAGAACAATCAGTGGAGAGCTGTTTGTTAAGGTAAGTGTAAGGTGGAAAAAGGTGGGAGATGTTAGTCTTGATAGTAGGGATAGAGAGTGTATAGTTAACTGATACAGAGTAAGAAGATATAGGGATAGAGTAGGACTATATGAGCTTGAGATACTGTGTTCCTGAGAGAAGAGTTTCAAGACAGAAAGATAGATTAAGACAAAGGCGCTACCTAGTGGCCAATGTCGAATTAGCTACAATAGTTCCCTTTAGGAGGTAGGAGGTATTGGAATTGGAATTTGAGGGGGAGGGAAGAATATTATGTATTTACAAGGGTATAGGAGAGAAAGTAGGCTAGGAAGGAGAAAAGGATGGTAGTGGCTGCTGGACGCCCTAGCAGGGGAGTATACCTTAAGATCTACAATAAATTATACAATGTTACTTCTGTTGACAGAATTTGTATAACACATACTTTCTTCAGTTGTATTGTTCTTGAGGGGCTGTTACACAGGGCGAGAGAAGAGGCAAATCCTTGGTTTGGGGTGAAGATGGCAGTTAGTGGTAAAAGGTAGCTGGCCAACAGGACAGTGCAGGTCCACAGTTTTAGTGCCTTACGAGCAGGTAGGGCAAATAAAAGGTGAACACCGAAGCTGGAGATGCACAGCAGCCAAGGGATAGACCATATAAAGATCAGTACACCTGCAATTTGAGATGGAATTTGACTAATGGCTTTGAAACTTCCTTCATGCACTCTTCCCAACCCCCCTCAGCCAATGGTGAGTATGCTCAGAAAAGCAAACCTGAAATGTAAACAAAGGCTAAATGAAAGCAAAAAAAAAAGAAAAAAAGAAAAAAAATCCCTGGGACTATCCCTTTAAGTAACACTTTACACAAATCTGAATCACTGGTGATTTTTCTAACTTTGATCCTTGTCGTGCAATGTTTAACAATGTTCTTTTTTTAGACAGCAGCAGAATGTCTGAAATAATTTCAGAGAACACAACTATATTTTCTGTCTTAGCTTGCAGACGTATTGTCTAAAATAATTCTACTTGAAGAAATCCATTCTGACAGCTGTGGTTTCTCAACTCACTTGTAACAGTGCCAGTAACATATGCTATTTGTTTATAGGGGCAATGGATCTGAATTCAACAACTCTCTTATGAATTTATGATTTGGTGTAATTTTCACTGAGGCTACTAACTTACAGTGGTTTAATTTTCACTAAGGCTACTAACATGCAGTATATACAGTTTTGGGTGGAAGATTATTGGAATTTAAGGACCTAAAATTATGTAGCAGTACTTAAAAACTGATTGCAGCAGATACCTTTTTAGCAGCAGATAACATGTTACATTTATGCTTTGACTTTGTTTTATAACATGTCATTTGTAAATAGAATATTGTTAGGCATAAGGAAAACTATTGAATGCCAGAGTGTGAGAAATGTGTTCAGAAATGGAAGTTTCCAAAAATGCTAATAATCTGAGCTGTCTCTTACATGATAAAAGGAGAGTTTATCATTTGAAAATCAGCAAAATATAATTAAAGAAATTTCCAAAATTGTTAGTAAACTGAGAAACTGTTGATTTTGTACTTTGTTTTTGCATGTAGGTTAGCCAGATAATCTGACATATTAGATATATTGTTGTAATTCTCAAGAATACTGCTATCCTATTCATAAATAAATCTATTTGCCCTAACATCATTAATATATTCAATGGTTTTATTTGAGAAAGACTACACTCAGCTCTTCACAGATGTAAATGGTCCTCCAGTGGTGTTATTTATATTTGATGCACCTTGCACAACATAGCCAAATATGAGTCAGTAGAAGTTTTCACAATAAAATATTAATATCCAAGCAATACAAAAATACTCAAATATCTGTTTCTAAAAGTTCCAATTCCTTGCTATAGTTATGCCCTGGAGAGCAAGATAATGCATAAGCACTTGCAAGTAAAGGTTTATAATATACATCAAGATACTTCTTCTTGTCATCCATAATGACATTTACACCCTTATCTGCTTGCCTTATCACAACTTCATCCACGTTTAAGCAAAAGCATGAAATGATTGACAATGTGAGTTCAATTGTATTGTTTCTATTTTAAAAAAGCTCAGATAAATCAAATTTAACTTCTGTTAGTGAAGTCTGCTCAAGCAAACTGGTAGTATTAGGCAATTTTGGAAGCAGAAATAAACTTTTATTAGATTTCACTGGAACATCCAAGATTGTGTAACATATAGCAGAATAATAAATATTAGTTTCATCCATTAAATTCTCACTTTCATGTAAATTTAGATTGATAAAATTGTTATTAGTATACTATACTTGGTTGTCATTGTATTGTCCAAATCTGCTGTCCCACACTTCTGTTTCTTATAAAAATATCTAAGATGCAGCTTTCTGCATAGATGAAATACAACTAGTATTAGTTCTTAATTTCAAGGATACCTTGAAGGTGCAAATTTTAAAACCTTACAATGAACAGATCTCCCTTGTTCAGACACCTCAGTTTAAAAAATTTAATAATGGCCAAAATCATTAAATAAACTGAACATGTTTTATATGTATCAGGTACCTTTAATTTAAACACCTTCCCATGACCACTTTGGGTTCTGAAAGAACCATAACATGGCACAGCTAGGTCTTCTGGCTCCATGAACAGTCCCAAAAAGGGTCTTCCAAAGTTAAACTGAAAAAAGAGTCTTTCCACAGGGTTAATAAAAATTATATACAACAGTTACATTCTGCTGGAATGAATACCAGCACTACTAGTCATACTCCCTGATAGTTTACACCTGGATCAGCCATACTCTTCATCCAACTATAGTTACAGAACTGGGTTGTGACACTCAACACCATTCAGATTTACTATACATTGTAAAGCATTTGGTGTATCTTGCTCTTGTTAAGTTCCAGAATTTGTGCTGGATGACATAGCCAGGCTCTTTTGCATTTCAGAAGAGTCCCTTTATATTATTTGAAGCAACTGTGCCTTCACAATAATGGTGTTATCTTTATCCTCTGCTGACTATATTCCCTTGGGACTTCTCCCAAGAATAATTGTATATGATTGTTATTTTTTTAGCTTCATTATAGCTAGTGCAAAAAATGCAATACAATACTAATAGCAGGCATGGATGAATTAGCCCTCATAACCTGTCCAATAAGTATACTTTCCATTGTCTAAAATGATTGTATAGAACTGGTATAGACTAGACTAAATGTATAACAATGTCTGTAGATTTGGAATTTCTCAATATATAACAGAACTGGTATAAAATGTGAGTTATTATTCCTTATATTACCAAAAAATAATAACAGCAAACAATATACAATGCAAAAATTCAACCTCTTGGTGGATATTTATGGCAGCCAACACAGAGTAGAATGTCTAGATGCCAAGCCCAGTATTCCAGTAAAAATCTGAAGTAGAGGTGTGAATGTTCAGCAACTGCATGAGTTAGTATGGTGCAAACTGTTGTCTTGGAGGTAAATATCAAGTCATCCAACCTCTTGTTGATTACTAGAACATGTTACAAATAAAGAAATAATTGATTAGACCAGTTAAGTTTCTAATACATTATTAAGAGCTGTGAAAGATCAATATCGTTATGTAAAATCTTGCGTGAGATGTTGATTCCCATAGTGACAGAAAGTTCCCACACTGAGGTATTCAACAGGTTGGGTACTGATGTTTGTACATTAAATGTACCCCCCCAAGACATTTTATCATAATTATTTTTGTAAAATAATACAATACACAACAAGTCAGATCAATAAAGAAAACAATAAAAAGAGAACAATTCTTGGTTTGTGTTAATTAATCTCATTAAAATGAGACCTAAAAACATTTGGAATGTCTTCTATTTCAGTAACCTTTTTACTACTAGAGAAGTATAATTCTTTGATGTGGTTAGATTTAATAATCATTTTGTTCTAGTAGCCAATTTATGCATGGATTTAGGATTTCTGGAATAATTATTTTATTTTTTTCTAAATGTATCATAGTTTCATGTTGTAAAATTTATAAATATTTGCTGTTTAAGCTATTTATTTCTTCCCTTAAGTTATTATTCCCTTTTTGACTATCATTTTCTCCTCTAAATCTATGAATTATTTGTCCCATTGTTTAATTTTTTGTGCATACCAAATTGCAATTTTGTCAAAAAGGCAAGCTTTAAAGAGTCCCATGCAAAAATCTCTGAGGTGTTACCTATATGATTCATTTCAATAAAACTTTGAATTATTTTTATTAAAGAATGCCTTAAAGTCTTTCATATTGATTATACATCCAGAATTATTTTAACTGGGATGTTATTGCTAGAATTCAATATAACTTCAAATCTTATCGCATTATGATCTGACAGTGGGCAAGAGACTAGTTTAACATTATCTGTTCTACTAGTGATCTCATTTGAAACATATATTATATCTATTCATGATGGCGTCCCATGTCTGTGTGAGAAATGTGAACAGAAGAGTGAGTCTGATGCTGAAAACTCATTTATAGCTATTATATTATATAGGTCAATGAAATGCATCAACACCTTGACTGAGGCAGATTTCTTCATTTTACAGCTAGTGTTGGTATCTTTGTCAGATAAAATACAATTAAAGTCACCTGAAATAATAATGTTTCCCTTTGATATTCATATTATTTCCCCCAACTGTTGTTTAACTGTTTGTTTTCCCAATGCAGGTATCCAGTAAACACTCATAAAATTGTACAGTTCCGTTTGAATCTCTAAAGTCACTGAACAAAACCTGCCTTTTTCAACACTAAATGTATTCAGGATTTTAGGTAGAGGCAAAGAATATTTCCATAAAATAGCCACCCCTCTTCTCTTTTGTTGATAATGTGAGCTAGTCAATATAGAATAGTGCTTAGTATTAAGTCTGTCCAAATATTATTTTATTAAATGTGTTTCTTGTGAAAAGATAACTTGGGAATTAAATATTTTAAAACATTTGCATAAACTACCCCTTTTGCAATCATTATTTAATCCATTGATATTAATTGGTGTGCATTTGAAGTTGGCCATACTACCAAAATAGGAAAAAATAAATATTACATATAATACCTTCATACATTTGCAAATAATATGGTACTGACAAACTAATATTATATCTAGTGACCTGCTCATCGATATAAGTATAAGATAATTGAGATCGTTAGCTGTAAACTTTCTATCAAGAATAGTAGACACCAAAAAAAAAAAAATATATATATATATATATATATATATATATATATATAAAATTAATTTGTAAACTACTATACATGCACTGCTCTTTCCCACCCACCCTCCATGTAGTTTAAAACTCCTGGTTTGAACGGCAATCCTATTCAAACACTACTACTTACCCACAAATAAGTATCTAGCATCACTCTACTACTTCTAAAGTTATGATATATGAAAAGTCTAACATAGTTAACAAAATTAAAAGGAGTTACTATATACACAATATTCATATGATAAATGTTCATTTGCTTCCTATAAACCTTATACACAGTAAGGTATAGCAGATCTTGTAGTCATTTGGTTCTATTCTAAGACCCTATATAGTAGTATAATGAATCCAATCATTTTTTTCATTTCTGAGATAAAAGACAACACATATAACATTGTTTATAACACCCATGCTGTATTACTAATATGCTATTATATATTATTGGTATTGTGTCTAACTAGTTAACTATTTAAACTCAGTTCTGACTAAAATAATGTACATGCTTGGATATTATGACAGACACATATGATATTTCAAAGAACAAATAAACTTCTCTAAAAAAATGTGTCTGTTTGTGAGGACTTGCATATACAGTTATCTTTCAAAATATGTCTCTTCCATAAATAGGTATCATATTCACTAGAACATACTATGAGATATAAAATAGTAAAAAAGTAATTGTGATGTCTGAAATAACTAATATGTTATTATATTTGCACTGAGAGACAACATATGGTTGGCAACATTCTCACAACAGTCTTTTAAAGAGACACATAAATTCCCAGCTTATCAAAATGACTGTGCAATTTTGTCTGACTCTGTGGAAAACATGCTATTACTTTCATTAGTCCCTCCTTTACTATGCATCAGACTTTCAATTAACTTTCAGAGCATGAGCTTCTAATATTGTGATATATTTGAGCTCCTCACTTCCTGCTCAAAAACCACACCCACATAGAAACCAGCACAGATCATCACCCCAACCATTGTCATAAACATATACATATCTATTACCCACATATGCAGAACAAGTCAATCAAGCAAGGGGCTGACATCAATAGACATAAACAAAATCATCCTCCCTTCTTTATAGTTTCATAGGTTAATTAATAGAACAGAATGTAATTTGAATAATATAATATCTTAGGAGAAAAGCTGAACTGAAGAAATTAATTCTACATTGTGTATGGTGCCACAATACTATAAAATGTATTAAATAACTTAAAGAGAAAAATATAGGTTTTACAAGTGTTAAAATAGCAGTTTTTAGGTAAATGTAACAAATCAAGCATAAAACAACATTTTATCCAGTATATCTCTCACACACACACACACACACACACACACACACACACACACACACACACACACACACAAAAACACGCAATGAGAACTCTTTATAAATTGTCTCCTGAGAGACAAGGGTGTGAAAGAAACATTAGAACCTGCCCAGTGAGAGGGAAATACCACTGTCAGTAAACATCTTCCATTCATATTGCACTGAGAAAGAAGGCTGTATAAGTGGTTAAAACCAACCTGCTCCCTGTTATTTAAGAACCTACGCTGTAATACTTCTGGTTATCATTTCATTTTTTGTTGCAACTATTTGGTATACTCTCTCTCTCTCTCTCTTTCTTTTCTCTCTCTTTTTTTTTTTTTTGTATATTTATCCTAGCAGGGGATGGACAAACAAAAGAATTACTGACGAGTTGGAAAGTAAAACCCCAGTGTTACAGTGTTAATGCACAGAAATGGTATTCATTACTGTATTTCTCCTTTCCTAACCCCTCCCCAATAAATAAACTGGCACCAAACATCACAGATAAGATTATATAAAAGAAAGTAAAAATAGGAAAAAAAGAAAGCGGCTTCATACATACTGCATGCACCCATCATTTTATCACTATGTTAGTAAAGAAGCACTCATAAACAGCATAACAGTCTGATAGCTCTTAGAGAATGGGCATCCAAATCTCATACATATAGCACCTCGCATATTTCAGTCAACCATGACACATGAATGAAGAGTTAAACCACCATAAACATTCAGCCCATTCACAATACACTTACTGTGAACAACTTGCTATTATGTTATGTTATCATGAATTATCACTTAGGATTTATGTGGCCTGTATATTAAGAAAGGAAACTAGGATATATATATATATATATATATATGGATCTACCTTACTAGATCGACATGTTAAAACAGCGAAAACGACTTCACCGACGCCAGAAGATCGAAAATGACTTCACCGACGCCAGAAGATCGACAGTGCACAAACACGACACCGCATACACCTGACACATCATACCAACAAACAAAACAAATCCCCTATCCAAAACACACACACACACAACACAAGCACACCAAAATCCTTACAAACCAACACTAACCCATACATACACAACTATCTACAACCCTAACCCAAACCCTTACCCTAAGGTCCATCACTATCGCACACTCACCTAACCCGCGCCCTAACCCTAACTCACTTATCCCACCCCTACCCCTACAGACCACCAACATCGCACACTTACCTTACTCGCACCCTTACCTAACCCGCGCCCTAACCCGAACTCACTTATCCCACCCCTACCCCTACACACTGTCAACATTGCACACTTGCCTTACTTGCACCCTAACGTCCGTCACTACCGCATACTTACACATCCTTTCCCCATCGCAGTGTTCTCAGCGTCGGTGTCTTCCTCCATCGGTCTTCTGCCTTGTCAATCTTCTGGCGTCGGTGAAGTCGTTTTCACTGTTTTGTCGATCTTCTGGCGTCGATGAAGTCGTTTTCGCTGTTTTCACATGTCGATCTAGTAAGGTAGATCCATATATATATAAGTGTGTGTGTGTGTGTGTGTGTGTGTGTGTGTGTGTGTAAAGAAAGCTTATTATTAGTTAAAGAGTTAATTTCGTAATAGTTATTAAGCAAAGGCATAAATTTAATGTGGAAAATAAAATATAGAATATTAGTTTAACAGTACATATAGGGAAAGAAAAAAATGACATTTATTTTTCTTATAGAGAAGTGAATCCTTGCTTCCTTCCTTTCACCTATATCTCCAGTAAATGGTAATTTCTCAACACAACCATGCACGACTGCAAGGACTTTCTCCCCCCTGCACAAAATCATGTGACTATGAGTCATGAGTTGGAATAAATGATTTTTCTTATTATCTTCAATGCATTGCTTAACAATCCACTGCAGTCACTGAGCAAAGATTATTCTTACAAATTAAGAACATTAGGAGAAACCAGACCTTGACTGTGTGGGGCCACTGTCAGCTGACAAATGGGGCATGATCTGTAACATAGGAAGCTCAACTAATACCAGAATGGAGTACAACCCCATTATAAAGTATGTCTAGTGAGGTGCATATTTGGGAAATGCAACTATCAGCAACCTAGCAAAACTGAAAGAACTCTGTGTAAAAATGTGTTCTTTAGTGAAGGGTTAGATCAACCTTCTTAATAAAATTAGGCATAGAAAAAATAAGTCTTTAACTTGTCTATAACAAAAGCATTCATTGAGTTCAACATATACGCTACATGAATGAACTCCATTAGGAAATACAGACTGGTCACTGTGACTGTCCAGTACTGCAATGAATTACACACTACAATCAACCTACTGTATGAAGTGTTTGATAGATGTGTATAGAATTAATGTGTGAGCTATTGTAACCACTCTGATCTTATACACAAATATTGTGAGAGGTTAAGCTGAGTAATAGATTGCCTCATGATTTCAGCTTTTTACACTCCTGTAGCAAGGCGGGAGTCTACAAGCCATGTAAAATATGGAGACTGTCTTATAGCATCCCTCACACTCATCCCTTTTGAATGAGTTATTGAGTCTATTAAAGTTATATGACAAAATATGTCTCCCCACTGTCAAATTATACATTTGAATAATATTGCCAGACTCCCAGACGTATGATGGTGCTATCCTTATCTACACAGTACAGATATTCTGAATTTATTCCATTTTCCAGCTTCACCTTCATAAACACTGCATATTCTCTGAGAAAAGTAATTTGCAATCACACATTCAAGTGCTTCTACAACTCATAAAACCATTCACTTGTAATCCATTTTTATATAATATACTGTTCAAAAATAATAGCTCAAGATAAAGTAGAAACTCCCAGTGCAGAAGATATAATACGCACAGGACATGGCCATAAAGCAAAAGAATTCCTATATGGATTCCTATAGGGAAAGCCACCTATATACACCTAAAATCCCTGTTAATGGTAAAGCCTGGCCTGAGTGAAGTAATAGTATTGCTCCTTGGGCATCCTAAATGATCCAAGGCATTGGAGATTTATAAATTGACTTATGTTAGTCAGACTATTGTGCAAAAATAAGCTTTGCCCAAAATGTTTTGTTCCTGCTGCACCAAATGGTAGAGGGAGAAAAACAAGATAGAAGCCCTGTATCACTGCAGCAACATAGGAGTCTAGAGGAAAAATGTAAGTATTAAAGCAGTACCTAATTCTGGTCTACCCCTTTCCTGGGAGGCACTTATACATGATATAATTTTTAAATGTAAACATTCCCTCAGGTATGCATTCTCCATATCATAATTTTTGTATTGAAAAAAAACATCATCTAACAATTTTATATTATAGTCAAACTTCATTTCATAATCTCCCTCATGCTGTGAGGGTAATTTAAAGTCCTTAAAACAGTATTGCTTTTGAAAAAAACTTTTAAAATCATTTTTGCGACTCTCAAAAGTCTCTGTTTCCATTACTATTATTTGTCCTTTCGTTGTTAGAGCCAGCACCCACAGCGTTTTCTGACCTAAAAAACGTTGGTACATCCGAACTGATATCACCATTAGTAACGATTGCATGAGATTTCTGTGTTCTGTTACGCCCGTTAGCGAAAGAGACTCCTTTCGCGCCATTCTCATGCTTCAACCTAGTGAGCATTTCCTGGTTCAACCAGGAGATGATGTCAGAAAGGACTGGCTTGCAGGAGTCAGCAGCTCAATAAGCTGCGATAACTGGTTCGAAAGCATGTCAAACTTGTCAGATTCCACACCCCTCCGCTGAGGAGCTTGCCTAGAATTTGTAGCCTCTTCAGATTCCATATAGACAACAACACAAACCAAAAAAAGAATCACTGTTCCAATGTTCACCAAAACACCAAAAATACAGAACAGATGGAAGAGGCACAAATCCGTAATCCACACGAATTCCTTTATTAAAACGACTCTTCAGTCCAATAAAACGCAGAAACAATAAGTTTGACTATACAGTCCACTAACACGATTACACCAGCACTGCGTTTTCGTTTAACCACTTCATCAGATGGAGACAAATGCATACCTACACAAAAAACACTCCTTATATATTCATCAAAATAATTAAACAATTAGTTAATTAAAGGGAACAAGATACTTAAACATTTAAAGGGGTAAGACTTATAATGCATACAACACTTACATTAAAATATATTATAATGGATTCCCCCCACACTGACCTGATACATTTATAGATTAATAAATTAATATTATTATCAAAATTTAATAAAAACTTTATAATAGCTTAATCTAATAAAACAAACTAAATTCTTTAATACAACCATCTAAAGCATTACAGCTTGTGGTGTCCTATACTACCAACACTTTAATGTAATCTGATAAATAATAAATAAATAATGATAAATTATGGTAAATTTAATAATAATGAATTTTATTTGATCCTAGTTTTTATGGAATTAGTTTTAAACAACAATTTTATTCATTATGAGGGAGAATTTTTTAAGCAGATTCAGGGAGTAGGGATGGGTGCAAGATGTGCCCTCACATATGTTAATATTATTTTAACAGCTTGGGAAGAAAATTTTATTATTAATTCAAAATATGCCCATAATTGAAAATTTTACAAGCGTTTCTTGGATGATATGTGCTTTTTATGGGTGGACACGATGGATGAATTTTTAGAATTTTTTAAGTATATTTCAGAGTCCACTGATTTTTTAAAATTTACTTATAATAAGGACAAAGAATTTTTTAATTATTTGGATATTACTATAGGCAAAAGTGATGGTTGTTTTTATTCCAAGATTTTTAGAAAGCCAACATTTTCGAATTCTTATTTGGCTTTTAATAGTGCTCATCCTTACCATCAGAAAAAAGGTATTGTTAAAGGACAATATGTGAGGGGTAGCCGTATGACATCAAGGGAGAGTGATTTTGAGGATGAATGAAAGATTTTGCACAATATGTTTATGGATCGAGGCTACCCTAAAGATCTTATTGAGGCTATAGAAAGAGAAGTTAGGGAAGGTAGACATGACAAATTTAAACCCATTTTGGGTTCAAATTTTGTCTTGAATGAGATGAAATCTACAAAGCTTAACAGTGAGGGTACAGGCAATTTTGTAGTTGATTATAATGGTAGTGCACCTAGAATTAGGAAGATTTTGGAGGAAGAATGGTGTAGGTTTGGTCAGATTTCGGATTTGAAATGTATCTTTGAAGAACCTTTGAAATGTACATATAGAAGGGGCAAAAGCTTAAAGACTATTCTGGAGGGTAAATATGGTATGAAAAAAGTTAAGGAAGGGAAACTAGGAACCTTTAAATGTGGAAGGTGTTCCCAATGCCCATTTATTTGTACTAAGCAAACAATTTTTTTAGAGAGTAGGGACAGATTGATCCAGAGCAAATATTTTGCGAACTGTCACACCTCTGGGATAGTTTATTTAGGTTTGTGTGATCATTGTGATGCATTTTATATAGGGAAATCGGAAAGAACGTTAAAAAATAGAATTTATGAGCATTACTATGAGATAAAAACAAAATGTACCAATAATGCTTTATACCAACATAAATTAATTTGCCAGGAAGCTAAATTTAGCTTCTTTGTGTTGGAAGTAGTGGAAAAGGATGTAAGAGGTGGGCTATGGGAAACTTCAATTGAGTATAAAGAGCTGTTGTGGCAGCTTTCCTTGGAGGCGAATAAACCTCCAGGTCTAAATGATGCCATCTCTTTAGCACCTGTACTCAAGCTGAGATCAGCTAAGCTTTAAGTGTTTTCATTTTATGTTTTTTTATTTATTATTTTTTTCTATATTTATCTTATTTTAAATGTGTATTAAAATCAGATTACATTAAAGTGTTGGTAGTATAGGACACCACAAGCTGTAATGCTTTAGCTGGTTGTATTAAAGAATTTAGTTTGTTTTATTAGATTAAGCTATTATAAAGTTTTTATTAAATTTTGATAATAATATTAATTTATTAATCTATTAATGTATCAGGTCAGTGTGGGGGGAATCCATTGTAATATATTTTAATGTATGTGTTGTATGCATTATAAGACTTACCCCTTTAAATGTTTATCTTGTTCCCTTTAATTAACTAATTGTTTAATTATTTTGATGAATATATAAGGAGTGTTTTTTGTGTAGGTATGCATTTGTCTCCATCTGATGAAGTGGTTAAACGAAAACGCATTGCTGGTTTAATCGCGTTAGTGGACTGTATAGTCAAACATTGTTTCTGCGTTTTATTGGACTGAACAGTCGTTTTAATAAAGGAATTCATGTGGATTACGGATTTGTGCCTCTTCCATCTGTTCTGTATTTTTGGTGTCTTTGTACATATGTCATGCATGAAGTGCTGCATATATGCCATACATATCTGATAACAAGCCAGTGATATATCAGACTGCTACACATGTTATGTACAGTAGGGGTTATATTTCATGACAAAACATGGACATTCTGTGGATGATTGTACAGTACTGGGGTCTGTGTACTTATGGTGAATGTTGGCAGTGTGTGTATTGTTAATATGTACTTTAGCATGTGTATAGACTGTGGTAGATGTCATTGTTCTAGCTCCCCTCCTATCTGATTTTATATGCTGCCCCACTGCATGGTACCATATTGGCGTGCATGATTGTACGGCCATACATACAAATGTCCCATACTACAGACAGCCATCAGACCAAACTGTGTAGCAGCCCAGTATATGTAGGGTCATT
>NC_056745.1:1141743377-1141795877 GCF_019279795.1 Protopterus annectens
AATACTCCATCCCACCTATATGATGTCAGGCTGGCATTACTAACATATCATGCAGTACAGTGAAGTGAAGTGTCATGCTTGGGGGAACCCCCTGAGCAGGCTCAGTAAGTAGCTGGGATCCCTCATACGATCCAGCAGGCAATGGATTCACCAATGTTGGCAAAGACAGCCACAAATCCACCATGTCAGCTGGGAAATACCACCCAGTAGCCTGATGAGCCTGGTCTGCAGGGACATGGAACAGATCAACAATGAACCCATGGCCAATGTCACTTGTAATCTTAAAACCCTGGACCCCACCAATGTTGGACTTGTCAAAGGCAGAGAATACAACCTGAACCTGGTATACCTCCTTGATGCAATTATGACAGGTTAAGATGAGGGTTAGGAGGTACACACAGCCTATGTAGATCATAGCAGGCTTTTGCACACCATCCTACATGTAGGAATGTGTGTAGATGTTAAGGGATCTACCTCCGTTCACAGAATATGTTTCCCCCAGGACTGCTTGGAAAATGCCAACATTCCACAAGTGCCATCCCATGGACATATAGTCCTTCACAGGTCATAGATGTGTTAATGCCCTCCTCCACACTGTAGAGGTGTGCAGTAATATTCAGGTTGCTATAACTCACTGGGTGTGGCTACTGTAGGCACATCCACCATCATTGCAGTTACGGTTGCGTATATCCCCCCACATAACTGTCTGTAATGCTGTACAGTGTATGTTATCAGGTTGTTTAGTTGTTTTTTACACCATTCACAGTAGTAGAGCACCTCACATCCTCCTAAGGGTAGGGCTATGCCACCGGCATTGGCACACCCCATGTTACTGAGGTGAGAATCGCAGTAGAGTGGGGAAAGGGACATACACCCTGCTGTTAGCATGTTCAATGTGATTCAAATAGCAGACTGCATATATACCAATGTGTGGTTGTGCCTATCCTGTCTTGGTGGGATTACATGGGCAACAGATGTGTTACCTACATGGGGACATACCTCCATGTGTAGTCTTGTATCTGTACTGCATCCAAACCAAAGGCTCTGTGTGTTGTACCCAACCATGTCATGTGTAGCACCCACTACACTTACTGGTGTCCACTGTAGAAGGCCTGCTACACGCATCAGCCATGTGACACATGGGCAGCCACAACACAATCAGAATAGATAATGGTAAAAACAATGCAACATTGTTAATTGCAGCTATAATGCATCATGGCTGCACAGCTACACCTTCCAGGATGTTAGCATTTCACTTTACTGCTGACAACATACACAGCATTCCATTGCTACACTGTTGTACAGTCACCCTGTGCATCAGCACCATGTTAGCCTGTCCCTGCATCAATGTTACTGATGACAGGATGTGGCACAGGTATCATCATATGCACAGGGTGTGTTGTTGGTTTGCCAGAGGCCTAGGCTGAGCCATACAATTGACAACATGTGTGTGTGTGTGTGTGTGTGTGTGTGTGTGTGTGTGTGTGTGTGTGTGTGTGTGTGAGGGGGCTGAGTAGTGTTATGGGCCAATGGTGATGTCGTGTGTGCAGGTATGTGGTTGCCCTAGGTTTGTTGTTTATGTGTGTGTGTCTGCTTGCACACAATTCCACCATGTGGCTGCCCTATACAGGGATTTTTGAGACAGCTGCAGACTGTACCTGGCAGGGTTTGCAGTTCACCGTCTCCAGCCATGGACATGGGACCTGTGCCTGGCAGGGGTGCCACAGGCAGTATCAGGTACAAAGCCAGATAGGATACTGTCCCCCGAGGTTAATAAACATCCACTGGATCCAGGTCCCTCCTGAGACTGGCCAGGGCCACGTTCACTTGGTCTGCTATGATGGTCTGTGGACATTACCCCCCAACATTGATGGGGCTGGTACTGCCACTACAGGAGCGGCTGTGACAGGTGAGACGTCCACGGTGACCTCCAGCTGCTGATGTTGCTGGCATACATCTACACGGCTGTCTAAACCATCCCGCCCTGTCCTGATGCATGGACATGACATAGTTGATGAGATCCAATGTCTAAACCCACCGTCTATCCATGACCTCGGTGTAATTATGAATGGCACCTGCTAGGTCAAGGATGCTGTCATTTACAAAGGTGTGATGAGCCCTCTGCACCCTTAGACCCTGTCTGGTGTACCGTACCATTCGTGACTGTGTCTCCATGACAGCCTGGAACATGCGTGTGGTAGATATACATGTGGCACATCTGCCAGGGGCATGATGACCAGCAGTGCTCCGATGAGCACCCCTGAACATCTGCCTATGTGGTACCCTGCTGAACATCCGGCTATGGCTGATGTGTCCTGACACACATGCCATAGATACCACACTGTCCTGGCCAATTCCAACTGTATACTGTCTCTCAGCTAAGGCTAATGGTGATGAGGTATGTAGAGGCAGTGTGACTGTGTGCGTGGATGGGGTGGATACTTGTGGGATGTCAATTTGTGGCCCAGCGGCAGCTCCTGATGACCCTGCCTGTGCCTCAACACACCTATCCTCATGGTCACCATCTGTATCAGTAACATCAGATTCCCTGCAGAAGGGACCCAGCCCTACCTCTCCACCTGTGAGGGGAAAACAGGGAACAGACTGTAAGACCTGTACATCATCACTAGACAGAACATACACACACACACACACACACTCGTGCAGACATGGCCACATACACAGAAATACACACATGCAGTCAACATTCATGACAGCCCACCAGACACAAGTGCAGACATGGCCACAAACACAGAAATACACACATGCAGTCAGGATTCATGACAGCACACCAGACATCACCTACAGACAACTCCAGCACCCCATAACACATACAATAGTAGGTGATGGTGCAGTACATTATCACACAGAGACCTGTAATTACACATGTCAGCATGCAGGACATGTGGTGCTCAACAGCATGCAGTGCAACTGTAGTCAATCCCCATTACCAACATTATACATGGCTGTGATGCATGGTTTCTGTTAGTAGGCAATGGTGCTCCCCTGGAACACTCTGCACCCATGTCCACAGCATTTCTGTGCATCTGTTCAGCACTCTGGCATGTACTGTGCACCATACCTCACAGGTGTACACACTGTTGCAGTATGTGTTTCTGTGTGTCAGTTATGTTTCCTCTGCTGCTCACAGCCTCTGTGTGTTTCTGGATTATATGTGGACACGTGTTTTGTGAATGCCTGATGTGTATTCACAGATGTCATCATCAATGGTGCATGTATGAGTGATAGAATACCATTAGACCAACCACAGACACAATGTACTGTACCTGTGGTGAGTGTACAGACCATTATTGACATGGCACTCTTTTTCATGACATGTCATGGTGCAACACTACTGCATATGGCAACACTACACATACCGGATATGTGATATATGACCTAGGCAGTCAATTGCATTACAAGCCATATGTGTCAGTTGTGCAGATGCTGATTGGGATGCATACCTTATGTGGGTGCATATGTGTGCACACATATCATGATGGTGTGTAGCAATAACTGCTATGTGTACTACTGCGGTCACAATACCTGGCAGGGGTATAGTAGCATGAGCCATCATCATGAGCTAGTAGTTGGTCAGTCAGGCCTGCAAATGTTACCCAAACCTTCAGGTTTGCATGTTAAACACATGCACAGCCCTTGGAGGTCATACAGTACCATCACTAGTGCCGTGGAGTCAGGGTATGTCGGCTACACTTCATGACATTGACTGTGTGCAGATACAGCCATTCTCAGTGGGTTTGTCTCTCCCCTCCAGTGCACTTTTGTGTTTCAGGATGACACACCCTCACCATCTCCTGCTACATTGAAAATGCTCTGTGGCCTACACATGTGTGTCATATTGCAGTATCCCAAACTAGGAAGACCATGTGTACTGGCATATTCCCTGCCAATGCAGGGCAAACATGCAGGTGTACAGTGGCACCAGCATTGTACAGATGGGGATGTCATCCCTGGGTTGAGGAGAGGTGTGGATTTTGCAGCACATGTATCATAACTGCAAATTCCTGGACTTCCCCAACATGGTGCTGGTACATCAGAATACATTGCAACACATGACTTTGGCAATGTCCCACCATTATGCAGGTCATATCTGTATTGAGCCGTGGCTGATGTTGCCTGTGGTACACATAGGTTCATAGCTGAGTACTGGTCTATTGATCCTGGGGCCTACATAAGCCTAGCCACATGGGTTCCCAGGCATGCACCACCCAATAATGTTATTTCCCTGTGCCCCTGTCAGGCTGTGGCACAGACATACTACCCAGGGTGAATTCCCCATTTCCCATCCAGTTGTCAAGTGTTTTTTTAAAGAATGCCAATGAGTAGCCTTGCCTGACATGAATGGGTAGTCTGTTCCAGAGTGTGGGAATTCCCCAGGACAGGGCCCTATCCCTCCAGTATGTTTTGTGTAATGTGTTAATGAGGTTTAGAACCCTGGAGCATGTGTTTGCAGAGGGAATGGGATTTTCTTATGTGTAGCATGTTCAACTGCTCTGTGTATGACATAGCTGTGTATGTTAGGCAGATGTCAGCTGTGCCTGGGCAATGTGCACCGGAGTGTAGCCACAGTTGCCTGAGATGGTCTGTGTATTGCATGTGTTTGAGGCTGGTAATTCCATTAGTGAGGTTTGTGCCCTGTCAGTGAACATGTACAACATGCATTATGGGTAGGTGTGTTAGATGTGTACATGGCCTACAACTTAGCTATGACATGCACAGTGTATTGCCAAGCATCACCTTAAACCATACTCACCAGCATTTGGTTGCTGCCTTGCTGGTAACCCAGAGGTACCTACATTGGGATGAGATAGAGTTGATGTCAGTGGCCACAGCTGTGGCATTGCTAAGGGTGGGTGCAATATTACAGTAAAACAACAGTTGAAGTCCACAGTACTACAGATTATGCACAACTGATTATCAGTACTACACAGCAACAGATTCCACATCTCACATATACATGATCTACCTGTACAGATGCATACACAACAGTGGTCTACTGATATGCCCTGGAACCTTACCTGCATGGTCCATGTCTGGTGTGTTGGTAGCACTCACTTCCATGATTGTATATGTCTGTAGCTCTTGGGGATGGACAGGTGCCACCAGGCTCATGAGCAGCTCCTCAACTCTGGTGAGGGGGGATGGATGTTATGGCCTCTTGTCGCAAGGTGGTCACCCCGCATGTCAGTGGCACAGCGACTTACATGGCGGAGCAGGTCACTACAATGATGGTGGACCTGCTCATACGTATGGCTGTGCATGCTCACCTCATTCACCCTGTGGACCACATCTTTCTACATGGCGGTCTGCTCATGCTGGTCATGGCTTGTCCTGGAGAACAGCAGCCGATAGTGCTGGATGAGGCTGATGAGTATGATGTCATCCTCAGCAGCACTGTATGCTAGATTCCTTGGGTGTGCCATTGTCCCTGAAAGACATAAAGATGGAAAGATGGAAATGTGGGAATATGTCTGAGCAACTCATATGGCACGGTTACCATAATACAATACACATATCAGCCTCCTGCCACCATATCAGCTCCAACCTAATGTTCACACAACGCAAGTGGTATGTCTCCGGTTTATCTTCCATTGGGACATATATTGTATTGCACAACACTTTCTGCTATGTGTTTATAGACATGCTCCCTGTGGGGACACTAGAGCTGCTGGGCTGTTACAGAGTATTTCACCTGCATGCCATTGTCACTGCCACTATGTTTCCACATACGCATGTGGTATGTTTGCCATGTGATTGCTACACATCTGCCATTCTGTGTTATTGGGGATATCTATGCATGCTGTTGGACATGTTCTGGGATTTTGTGGACTATTACAATCCACATATGTTCCATGACAGTGACACAACAGTATGTGTAGGGGTTATTTGCCACAGGAACACCGCTTGCTCCTAATGGGGACATGTTACCAGGTCACATCACATCCGAGACCAACCATGGAACCTCATTATCTACTGTTCCGGCACTGCCTTCATGTGGAACCACCTCAGGAGATGGTGTCCCCCCACAAGGAGCACACACAGACATATGTCTGTCACCCACAGTTAGGTCCAGGGTCTGGTGCATAGGGAGCTCCACAGAGACATGGGGTATGTGCTACATCACCTGGAGGCATGCAGTACACATACACAAGGTTAGACATGTATGTTCCTCCTGCTCAGCCCACAGCACAGGCACCTTTATGACCATGTAGATGCTTTTGTGACTGTCCATGGGTGGGCACCATGTTCATTTTGTTCCCATATGGGGGCTCAATGGCCTCCACATTCCAAATGAAACTACCCAGCTGCAGTGTTTATCCACTACATGTGTCATATACCAGCCCTGTATGCTTTCTTGTTTGTCACCCAGCCAGACGTACATACAAATATGTGCCTACTACCCTTCGCCAACATATATATCCCACCTTCCCAAACAATTGCGATGTATTCCCAACATGGGTTACACACCACACTTCACACTCCATTTTGCAGCCATGTGCTGGTGTGTAGATATGTTATGTATTGATGTGTGATGTTCTCTCATACATGTCATGGCAGGAGACATGTATTGCCATAAGTATATGTGTGTGTTTATGTATATATATATATATATATATATATATATATATATATATATATATATATATATATAATTATATGTAGACATACACACACACACACGTATATATATATATATATATATATATATATATATATATATATATATATACATGTATATATATATATATATATATATATATATATATACATATGTGCATATTAGATATCATTATGTGTTATTTATATACCTATGTATATGTATAACTGTCCAAGGTTCTGTAGACATACACAGCTGTGAATATATATCACACATATATTTTATCTGTATGTGGGGTGCATACAAACATCTGGTCCACACTCTTGTAACTCTCTTTACTGCACAGCTGAACTATTCTGCCTTGTTGCAACACAGACTAACATTAGGGGGGTATATATGGTGACAGATTTTAGATAAGCATATTATACTGCTATGGCAGTTAGGCATGCTATGCTACACTTTAACATGACTGTCCTGCAGGTGGTGTGTTCTTACACCCATGTGACTATCATGGCAGTATTAATACCACCACCAGCTGTTGGCCACAGTAATGTACAGAACACAGATATCATGGGTCACATCTTTGCCATTTACTGCTAATCTGCACAGTTGACAGGTATGTCCCACTGCCCACAGGGACAGACACTATTGTCCAGTTGTTGAGCAATACATCATTACAGGAACAACTACTGATGGCACATATAAATAATTTCACATTATATATCCTATTATTCTATGCCATATACTACATGCAAGTAAATACATATATGTTTCACATACCTTTTATGTTTTTTCCCGCTGTAACAAATCCCTGAGCTTTGTTATTTGTTTTTAATTTGTTATGTTTTTTTTTTTCTTTCGCTCTCTCTCTCTCTCTCTCTGTCCCTGTCGCTGTTTCTCCAGTAGAGTGATTGAGCTGGTTTGAATAGATTGCAGCATGCTTTTGTAGGTATTGCACATGATCAGGTGATGGCCTCTGCACCATTCAGTCTCCATCAGTTGCTTATTGCATGCAGCCTGCTGTGTAGTACTTCAGATAACCATTGTCATGGCAACCTAGTACTATAAATTGCTGACTTCTGTGGATGTTGTCCCTCCACCTTTCTAGTATGGAGGGCATCCTTCCTGTGTGTGGACATCAGCGTTACAGACAGCAGGTAGCAATACCTCTTACAGCAGAACCTGCAGACACAGGCCAAATGTTGTTGTGTGCATTGTATATTGCTGGTCTTACAGGGTTTCTGTGTGCATGGTACTTTTGCATGGAATGTTGGCTGTCTGCATAGCATCTGTAATTGTTGATTGTTACTTATCTTGAAGGCAAATCCAGTGTCTACTGTTGTACTAACTGAAGGCCTTGGCCTGGACATAGTATGGTATATATCCACATTGCTTGCATCTACTGTTTTGTGTGGGCCTTGCATTCATCACTGATTACATATTTCAAAATTTCTATGGTGTAATTACTAGCATACATTATTGTATAGTACACAAATAAAGGTTTTCTGTGTATGCATACCTGTGTGTCGTGTCATGTCCTTTGAATTGTGGGTGGGTATATGTTTAATGTAAGTATTCTCATTTGTGGGAATGGTTGCCAACTACACATTTCACAGGTGCCAGTGACAGGGCTTGTGGCTGAGGGATATACTTTGCACCCAGTACTTCCACACTACTGCTACATATGTATGGCTACTAATACCTTTTGTTTGTGTATATGTGTATGTACCTATATATATATATATATATATATATATATATATATATATATATATATATATATATATATATGGTTCCCATTCAGAAGCCTGAAACATCATAAGCCTGAAAATCAAAATCCTGAAACCAAAAGCCTGAAAATTCAGAATCCTGAAAACTCAAAATCCTGAAAGCCCAAAATCCTGAAAGACCAAAATCCTGAAACTCAAAATCCTGAAAACACAAAATAGACATACTGATGTCATTGTGGCTTTGCTATTGTTAGCCCTGTGGTGTTAGGTCATGCGTTGGGGTCAGGTAAGTGTGCGGTTGGTTTTATGTTAGGGTTAGGGGCGGTTTAAGTGAGTTAGGGTTAAGGCGCAGGTTAGGCATGTATGCAATAGTGACAAATATTGGGGTTAGGGGCGGTTTAAGTGAGTTAGGGTTAGGGCGCGGGTCAGGTGAGTGTGCAATAGTGACGGACCTTAGGGTTAGGGTTAGCGTCAGGGTCAGTTGGTAGATATTAGTGTCTTTATATTGACATATTAGCATTATTTGTGTTTTCAGGATTTTGAGTTTCAGGATTTTGGTCTTTCAGGATTTTGGGCTTTCAGGATTTTGAGTTTTCAGGATTCTGAATTTTCAGGCTTTTGGTTTCAGGATTTTGATTTTCAGGCTTATGATGTTTCAGGCTTCTGAATGGGAACCATATATATATATATATATATATATATATATATATATCATATAGATATTTATATATATATATATATATATATATATATATATATATATATATATATATATATATATATGCATATATGGATCACCTACAGAACACCGGCAGCCCAAAACACCGTCACCCATATGGCCGACTCCATGTGGTTGACACTCACAATATCGACGGTGCCAGAACTTCACAATAAAAAATAAAATAAAATTTCCTTTTTTGTGCTAGCAGGGAGGCTACGCCCGCCTGCACCCCCTATGGGGGGCTCCTCCAACCACACACCCCGTACCTTTAATATACCAACTCCGAGATTGCACTACAGTGCAAGAATGGAAACATTTTCCATTCCGCACTATTGGGAGATACCTTTTTCCCATTGTCGATATTCTGAACGTCGACCATGTGGCATCGACCATATGGGTGTCAGCGTTGTGAACTGTCGGCATTCTGTATGGGCCCCATACATATATATATATATATATATATATATATATATATATATATATATATATATACATATATATATATATATATATATATATATATATATATATATATATATACATATACAGTCACAAAAAGCAGCTTAAGCTCAAACTCCAACCTTCAAAAACACAGAAAAAAAGCGGTAGAAGCCTCAGGAAAACCAATTTAATAGCCACGACGTCAGCCTTTCGTCTCTCCACTCTTCCAAATGAGACTTCATCAGACAATTAAATTAAAATGCTTGCAGTATTAAATACACTAACAACAAATCACATGACTCCCTATCAAGCACATCCCATACACATATATTAATGACTATAAAGTTTGTTAATATAAACCATCTTAAAACATATGCAAAATAGTATAAACACATACTAATGTTTAAAACCTCCTTTTTTTAAATACATAACAAATTCCTCTCTATTGTTTAATCCAGGTGGGAAGCATGCATTTAGTTTAACTTGCCGTGAGTACTCCAACCAACCCAGCTCTTCTTCAATAGTCATTAGAAATGCTGTATCATTTAATTTTTCCAAAACTAAAAATTTAAAATTAACTTTGCACGTCTTCATTTTATAGTGCTTACTCATAGCATTCTACTCATCCTCTGTTTGTATAGCATATTTATGTTCATATATACATTTATATAATTCCCTTGTAGTTCACCCAACATAAAATGCTTTACACTCCAAACAGATAATTAAATAAACAATATTTTTTCACTTTGCAGTTAAATAACCCAGGAACTTTAACAATTATACTTCCCACTTTATACTGTTTACTCTCAATATACAAATAGTTGCACATATTACAAATGAGGCATTTCACCATCCCACATTTATGCAATACTTGTTTAGTGAGATTTAATTTAGACTGAAAATAATTTTTGAAACTCTTTCCTCTTTTTTGGATAAAACTTGACCCCTGACCAGTTTTACCTGGCAATTCCCCATTATTTCTAAATGTACTCCAATTGTATGTAATCATATTCTTAATTGCTTTAGAATCTATACTATTGTGAATGGCCATAGAGGTCTTATATTTATATACCTTTTTATTACTACTTTTTCTGGACTCTAATTCATCCTCATATAATTTATCAACATATACCTTAGGATAACCCCTTTTGGACATCTTACTACATAGTTGTTTAGCCTTATCTATAAAATCATTTTCCTTTTTTGTTAGATCACTAATTCTCCTCAATTGACCCTTCACAATATTAAGTTTAGTTAGTTCTGGATGCATGCTTGAGAAATGTAAATACATATTATTCTGTACTTCCTTTTTATATATGTTGGTCAGCAATCTACTATCTGCCTTAAACACTACTAAATCCAAGAATTTTACTTGTTCGTATCTACTTTGATAGGTGAATTTCAGGTAGGTACAAATGTTGTCTATATAACTAATAAACACATTTAAATCAATTTCCGTTCCCCTCCATAATAAAAAATTGTCATCAATAAATCTAAACATTGTGACAATTTTTTCTTTAAACTCACTTTTTAATATGTTCCCATCCATGCATGAAGATATTAGCATAACTAGGCATCAATGTTGCCCCCATTGCCACACCATGTTTGCACATATATTTCATCTCTAAAGCACATAAAATTATAACTCAACACTGTGTCTATCATTTCCATCAAAAGACTTATAGTGTTAGAGGAGAAAAATCCTGATCTTAACAATTCTAACCTTACTGTTTCCATTCCCTCTATACTGGGACTCATAGTGTAAAGAGATTTTATATCCAATGTCACCATTATACCAGTAGCATCAACACCCAGTTCATTAATTTTAGCTAAGAAATCAAAACTATCCTTAAAATACGTCTCATTTTTAGGAATCACTTGCTGTAAGTGTCTGTCTACAAAGACAGACAATGCCTCTGTTTTACTATTAGCACTGGATACTATTGGTCTTAAGGGTGGGTTATTCATATTTTTATGGATCTTTGGTATTCCAAAGATCCTACTCAGCTTGGGATTACCATTACTTAAACTTTTTTTAGTTGTTACATATATTCTCCCCGTCAAAACCTACTCCTCATTACAAGCATCAGTCATTGCATAACCTTGTTTTACTTTTTTCATGTTTATTTTCTTATAAAAACCTTCATCTGCTAATAACTCAAGCATTTTAGCATCATAATCCTTTCTATCCAGTGCAACAATTGATCCACCTTTGTTTGCCTTCATAAACAACACTTCTGGATTTTTAACCAGCTTGTCAAAACAATATTTTTCATTTTTTGACATATTATAATATTTAAATTTTGGTTGGTTATCAAACATCTCATTATTTGAGCTTCACATAAATTTAAAAATGCTTCTAAATCCTTATGTAGCGGTGGATTAAAACAGCTAGGCTTGTAAAAGTGCAGCTTTTTACCATCATCATTATCAAACAGTAACTTTAAATTAAGCATTCTTACATAGCTTCTAAGCTCATTAATAGTTTGTACTTTGTTGGCTCTTTGCGCTGGTACAAAGTTCCAACCTTTGCCCAACACACAACATTCCACTTCGGATAAAGAATAATTTCAGAGGTTAACAATTTTAAAATTATCAGTACCTAAGTCCTCCATTTATGTTTGTTGCGATTCCATTTCAGCTTGCCTTGATCCCTCCTTACAAATCCGTTTTTTTGTTGTTGCTGATTTTGGTGCCATTTATTATTTGGTTCAATACCTTTCGCTGCCACCTGGGCCCAGGTTCTTCCTTTCACCTCCTTTCTTTGGTACACTTCAATTATCTGGCCGTCATTACTTGTACCCATATTTGTAGAAGCTGCATTGTTTATGAACTCAGTTCTCTCCTCACCAATAACACTCAAATTGCTGTTACTCAGTGAGATATTCGTAGCTCCTGAGGGGTCCCAGATATATCAGTGACATTCTGTCTGTTGAGTGCTATCAGTATATGGCTACATCCATTTGTATTTCAATGTTGTATTCCTGCATAAGGGTATGCTGCAACAAATCCTGTAACACCAGCAATTTCCAGGGTGTGTAACAGCAATAATGCATATACGGCCATGTGTTCCTGCCTCAGTCCTCCACATATATGCCAGTCTTTGTCCTGCTGTAATACAGAAAGGGGTTGTTAGGTAATGGCCTATCATTATTTCCTGCTAGCATTACTGCTATCATCCCAGTCATGTCATGGACTCCCACACCAACTGTTAGGCAAAGTCCATATATATGGGGGCAACAGCTGGATGACACATATGTGCCCTTGTACATTCCAGAGGTCAGTGTGTGGTACACAGTGTTCTTTGCTTGCCCTTGTACAGCCTTTTATGGGGGGGGGTGTTCAGTGCCATTAACCGAGGCTGTGACACCTTTTCAGGGATATAAGTGTTAAGACACATTGAGGTGTAAGGGTGTACACTTTCATACATTCCTCCATGGGAACAGTGATGAGCTACAGCTTACAGTGTTACACAAAGTTCAGTCATTCAGTGTGATAGTGAGATGTTAGGTTAAGCAATGTTATGTACAAGATACTGTGACATTACCACAAGTGTTACATTTCCCCCTAGGGCTTGACTACATGGTGTAGTTGGAGGCTGCTGAACTACATCTGTAATTGTTGATTGTTACTTATCTTGAAGGCAAATCCTGTGTCTACTGTTGTACTAATTGAAGGCTTTGGCCTGGACAGCATAGTATGGTATATATCAACATTGCTTGCATCTACAGTTTTGTGTGGGCCTTGCATTCATCACTGAGTACATATTTCAAAATTTACGTGGTGTTAAGTACTGGCATACATTATTGTATAGTACACAAATAAAGGTTTTCTGTGTATGCATACCTGTGTGTTGTGTCATGTCCTTTGAATTGTGGGTGGGTATATGTTTAATGTAAGTATTCTCATTTGTGGGAATGGTTGCCAACTACACATTTAACAGGTGCCAGTTACAGGGCTTGTGGCTGAGGGATATACTTTGCACCCAATACTTCCACACTACTTCTACATATGTATGGCTACTAATACCTTTTGTCTTTGTATATGTGTATGTACCTATATATACGTATATATTTCATATAGCTATATCTATCTATATATGTATCTATATATATATATATATATATATATATATATATATATATATATATATATATATATAATATGAACATATTTATCTATCTATATATACATAATAGCTGTCTATCTGTCTACATTTACAGATATATATCTGTCCATATGTCCATGCATGCTCGGCTCATATTTTGGCCTGTACCTCATTCTCTTGGCAATTGAAATGGATGATCGCAGCATTGAAGTCAGTAACTAGTGCCGACACTTTTGTGTTTCACACTTCATCTCCTTCTACATATGTGTTCTAATACATATAACTGTGTAACTAGCAACATTTTAAGTGTATTAGAGCAGTAGTTGACATATATCCCTATTTGTACCCACATTGTGGCACACTTTGTCCAGACTTCTTGCATTAACAGGTTGTGTGGTATGATATTACTACATTTCCTGTACTGTTGACTGATTGTGTTGGATGATATGTTTGTGAAAACATCAAGTTTATGTATATCTGCCATGGTTTAGTGGCAAATCATTTTGTGTATGGAGTACAGGGTCCTGTGTTTGAGCCTTGCAGAGGCAATTTATTTTGTTGCTGGGCAGAACACGGCCCATTAGATACAGAGTGATTAAGGCACATTAAAGCAGTTGTAAGCAGGTTTGTGCAGGGGTAAGCACTGCTAACTTCCGGTTACAGTTTCTTATACTCTGTTAGCTTCTAAATTGCTTAACCTGTGTAGGCATAACTTACCCCCGCACAAACAGGCTGGCACCCACTTACTCCTGCTTAAAAGTGCCTACTCCCATGTACCCCCACTCTAATTTCTTTAAAAGAAAAGAAAAAGGGGTGATAGGAAAGTGGTGAAAAAGGGGCACTAAGAGGGAAAGACAGTAGGCAAGATAGCTAGGTATGTGCAGGAGGGTGTAGGGAAGGTCCATAGCTGCCCATTTCTTCTACAGCAACAGCTGTGCATATGCAATGAATTTGGAGGTACATTTGAACACTCCAACCCCTGGAAGAGGGGTGAGGACAACAATAATATGTTGTGATGCCAATTAGACCAGATTCCATGTGTCCAGTGGACATGTGTGCAAAATGGACAGCTATGTATGGGGCGTGATTTTTTTGGGGGGGGGGACAGATTGCCCCTTTTTTAAGGTGAGAGTGGGATGTTGGGAAAGGCGAGTAGGTATGCTTGGGGAGGATAAGGTGGGTAGGATGACAGATAAGACAGCATACAGGAGCGGTATATGACACGTGGGGAGGAAAAACCTTGGATGGGGAGGGGTGTTTGGAAGTTGCAAGCCCATGAGCCTCCAAATGTAAACAGTGGGACTGAGGTCCCAACCCATAAGCAGTCACCACTGCACCTTCACGGCTCCAAAGGTGGCTGTGCTGGGGGCTGTGTAGGAGGGGAAGGCTCATCCTCTAATTGTGCCACTCGGCCCTCAAGCTGGCCTAGCAAGTCTCGAAACTCCATATCAAGCTCCCTGCGCACTACGGCCCGGACTTGATGACAGGTGACATGTTCCTCTCCGTGCTTGCTCCTGGGGGGGGGGTGAGCCCCATCCCCTGCGGTGGTTCCACCTGAAGGTGGCACAGGTCCAGCAGAGGAGAAGGTCCCAGGCTGGGCCTCAGATGTGCTGGTGCCCGGTTCCATGGACAGCTCAAGTGGGATAGGTGGTTCCGCTGGGACCGGCCTTCCCATACAAGCTATGTTGTAGCAGGTTTATGACAGATATGGGTTAGTAATAGTCAACAACATTCAGGATTAGTTATAACAGCATGCATGGGTATTCCCATTAACCCAAAACACCAGATTTAAAACAGTTGCAGAGCAAGCAGAACACATGCATATGTGGAACAACAGTGGCCATTACAACAACATGCAGGTGTAATTGATGGAACAACAGTGGCCATTACAACAACATGCAGGTGTAATTGATGGCAACAGGCCACCAATATGGGTGTATTTTAACATGGCACATGCATAGAAGCAATGTGAATATTTATAAACCATTAGGACGTATGTCCTAACATAAGTTTGGAGTGTACACATACCGAATGAGGTGTGTCATTGGGTTATTTTTGCACATATGGTAGAGGTGAGAGAGAGTTCAATTAACAACTAATATATCCTTGTAGTTTTCACAACATTCTTAGTCACTGCAGTGATCTGTCCCTTACATGTATTATTACACTACCCAATGGCCTTATATTGTACACTGGTATGTTTATAGATTATTATATACGTCACCTGTGTCTTACATACAGGCGTGACAAGATGCAGGTGTTAATGCAACATATGTTGAGAACTGCCCTCATGCACTTTGGATGAGGTACTAGAAAGACAGGTTTGTTTTCATATACATTCTCTGAGTATGTACACATCTGACTATCAGTTATATGTCATTAACAACTGCCTGCATTTCTTGGATCATCCCACTGATTTTTCAGGGGAACAGGGTATCAGGCTTGTGATGTGGGCCATTTATCTGGACATGCTGGACAGATTGGAACAGTTGTGGGGTATGAATATGCATACAACTTTATGAATATGCATACAACTATTTGAACTTTCTAGCAAATTCTGTACAGTTGCTGGGTGTAATTATGCATACAGCTTTCTATCTGAACACTGTAACAGAATCTGTACAGTTGTGGGGTATGATTATGCATACAACTTACTAGCACTCCTGGGATTCATACCCCTGCTGTGTGTGACAAAAGAAATTAATATCACAGTACACTGTGCTATCAAGGAATTGATGTGAAGCTTTCTTCTGTTTTCTGTGTAAGTCTCCCTCATGTATACAATATGACTGACCTCTTGGCACTTCCAACATTGTTATACAGAACTTCATACACATTTTATCTGTGAGTAACACTGCTTAATAAACAGTACTATTTATAGTATGCAACAGTTCAAAAACATATGAAAGAAGAATAAACAAACTCACTCCAGGGGTTATACCTTTATTCACAAAATATTACACATTTATTTCTACTGGTATGATACTTTCTAAGGCTCTTATATTTATTTTTTATGACAGTACATGCTAAATAATTACTAACCTGCCTCGCGATGCAGCCTTTGCAACCTAGCATCATGGGCTTGCTGGTTTAAAGCCCACTTATCTGCAGCTGTCAGAGAAATACAGTGATATTTAGCCATACCTATCCATAGTATACATAAGCTAGGCAATTATTAATTACTTAGTAGATTGGGTACTTAATCAGCACTGGGGCAGTAGACATCTACTGAGACTCCTGGATCCACTGTTCTAGTACATCCACCCTCTGCCGCTTCAGGTCAGCATGGTGGTGCCTGACCTGCTCACCAGTCCGGAGGATACCTGTGGCACTGGTGAGGTCACGGGCGAGACTGTCCCAGGCCTCCATTTTATACTGCGAGCCCTGGTACTGGCCCTGCAGTAGTCTCTGCTCATGGTGTTTTACCAGGAGACATACCATGATTTTTGACTCCTGGATGCCCCAGCGCTGCACTCTAAATCAAGTGCCTTCACCCTCACCAGCCATTCTGCCTGCAATAGGGAGCTACAACCATTTATGGGAAGTATTCCTGCCTGTGGGGTTTAAATGCAGCCAAATTCCCAAACTTTCCGTGATTGGCCAGTTTTGAAAAGGCTAAGCTATGGGCATACCTGCTTACCTAAGGTTGGCAGTACATAAGGAGGTATACCAATAGGCAGATTGAATCAGCTGCCCTACACATTGCTTACACTTAACAAGCTAAGCTGTGCAACGGTTAGCATTGCTTGACAGTTACGTAGCATTATATTTGCTTTTTGGCAGTGCTTTATTATTCATTACAGGTTATATATGTGTCTGGTAGCCATGATTCATGTGTGCATACACTGTATGGGATCCTGGGTACTTCTACAATTTATTACGATAACACCTCACATCTGTGCTTACTGCAGTACTCCAGTTCCCATATTTATTTGATGTAGCTGGGTATACGACATAAGGGTGTATAGAAAGTCCTTTCACATGTTCAGCTTGTTTTCCTATGGAGAGGTTTGTTTCTTAAAACCTCATTCTTATGTACTGTTGTGTTGGCTTAGGGGTTAAGTACTGTGACTACAGTGTACAGTGTCCTGAGTTTGATCCTTGCAGAAGCTGTTTATTTTGTTGCCAGGGAGAATGCGGGCCATTGGGTACAGAGTGATTAAGGCACTTAAAAGCAGTTTTAAGCAGGTGTGTGCATGTTTGCACAGAGCTAAGCAGTGCTAACCTCCAGTTACAGTTTCTTACACTCAGTTAACTTCTACTTTGCTTAATCTGTGTAGGCAATGCTTACCCACATGCAAACGCACTTAAACATGCTTATTAGTGCTTATATATGCTTACTATTGCTTATTTGTGCTTAAACCTGCTTACTAGTGCCTTATTCATTATGACACTGACACTTCACATGTGCATTTAATGCAGTACTCCAGTTCACATTTAAATGTTATTGAGTAGGTTATACAGCAAAAAAAAAAAAATGTTCATATACAGAGTTCACATGGAAAATGGAATGGGATGCAGTGGGACTCGATCTGGGAATGCCTGCTCGTTAGGCGGATGCTCTGCCATTTACACTATTGCTGAGCTGCTTTATTTGCATATATCTTCCTTATTATCCTTTTCAGCCTTTTAAGCTACTTTAACCATAGCTAAGCAATGGGCACACCCGCGCACCTACAGTTAGCTTTAATCGATGTTTAAAAAAAAAATAAAAGGGTTTCTTTATTTACGTTTTCAGAACTGTTGCTGTTGTACACATGTGGAACTGTTGGTGGGGATATGCGGACACCTATGAGCCATCTCGCTCATCTCTTAACACTTTCTGCTTTTCTACATTGCAGGGGTGTGTTTATTCTGAGACCTCTGCTCTCAGACATGCCCCCTGCACTCGTACACGCTCTGTGTACACCTGGGAGCTCAGGCAGCATGCCTTCATTAATATGCATGGTGCGCTGCCATCCTGCTCCTAAAGTAAACTAGTCCTGCACATTAGATTAGTGAATCCGGGGGCTAATCTTTTTACAGAACATAATTTTTGGCTAATATTGCTACTGTGCATACTCTTGCTAAGGTTAGTGAAACCAAGAGAATGGTTCATTCTGTGCTTCTCATGATAAATTTCCCACTCTAAGTATTTTATTATCTGAACTGGAAAATATAAGAACATTAAGAAAACAAGAAAATATTATGAAAATGGCAAATTTATAAACAATGAGACAGTATTTTAAGGTATGCACAGAAATATATGTATGGCACACATTCCATGATATTCATATGCTGCCCGATAAGCTTGATTGTTTTCAGATGTAAACCCCAGGAGTTTGTTAATTAAGAAATTTGATTTGACTTATTCAATATTCAGACATGTGCTGTAAGTATTAAGGACATGCCAGATGCAAGCTTTGCACTCCTCCTTCCAGTATAATTTAACTAAAGAGCAGTAGCATAGCTAGGGCAGGCCGAATGGGCCAACTACCCCAGGCACATACTGTTAGGAGTGTGATCAGCCATCTGATACTGATCATTCTTTAGTGTATACTGGCTTTTAAAAGCTGGTATTGGGTTTGCAGTCAAACCTGAGCACTGTAGCACTTCCTGTGTAGTCTAAACTGTAGTAAATGTCGCAAGCAGTTTGCTACAGTTAAAAAAAGAGATTTTTTTTTTTAATTAAAACCTAAGTGCAGTAGCACTCCATGCATGGCATAAACTATAGCAACTGCTTGCTACAGTTGTAGTAAGCAGTTCCATATAGTTTATAAGAAAAAAAAGATTATTTTTTTTTCTTTCTTTTTTAATTTATTCTCCAGTTGAAATCTGAGGAAGGAGGGTCAAATGCAGGGTGCAAAAGTTGAACCTGATTGGCTCCTGCATTTTTAATTGCCTCTCAGCTGAAGAGGGGTGGGATAAGAAGCAGGAACAGGATCTGGTTGGCTGGCTGGCTCCTGCATTTCAGGAGCACCAGCTGTAAGATCCCGGACCTTTATTTATTTTTTTGTTCTTTTTGGAGGGAGGAGGCATGTATCTGACAGTACAAGGAGAAGATGTTTTTTTTTCAATTTTCTCTTCAAATGAAGAGCAAAAATGAGGTAGGGCACTCATACAGGGATCAGTTCCAAGAAGTATAAAAGCCAGCTCCACTTCTATCGAATGGCTACAGCTTTATGTAGAGTATGACTGCTTACATGAATTTAGTACATCTCTTTCATTCCTGCATTTCACACAACGGTGAGGATACAAGGTCATTGTGCCTTTACTAGGCTGGGCACAGAGTTACTCCAGTAATGCAGGAAAATTATATCATAAACACACAATTTTTAATAAGCTGATTTGCCATATATACACAATATCTAGTCCTCATAATAAAGGAAATTATTATAGTAACAGACTGCTGTTGTAAGAAAATAAATGGCCGTAACATTTGGAAACTTAGTTGAGAATTCTTATGCCTACTGCAGCTACTTATATTTGGGAAAACTATGGAAGAGCCAAGAGTGTTTTTTTGGCAGCCACCAATGGTAAACTTAACAATATTTTATTTGCCCTACTATTTTTTCTACAGCAGCTTCTGTTCTGGATATAACCATAAACTCTATCAGAGCAAGGCTTTCACTTGCCATTATTTTAGCTATTATAGACATAAACACTATATAATCATAGTATAAAATTGAAATGGGCATATAGAAAGCTGGGTTTAATGGGTCTTTACCCTCTTTAGGTACTAGAAACATTACAACTTTCTTTCACTTTGCCTGTATTCTGATATCAATTCCTGATAGGCAGTTTCTGTCCTGCAGTCCAAATGTCTTCTTGGCCTCTTCCCATTCTATTTCTTTTCCCCTCTAGTTATTTGCTCCCATTACCTTGGTTCCTTTGCCAGTTTTCTCCAGTAAATTCTTGCCCCTTCTTGCTTGTTCTCTGTACCCCTAATTGCAGTCTTCCCTACTGGCAGACTCTCCTTTCTCCATTCTTGTGTTGGCTTAGTTCTTAGAATACTTTCTGCTACTTTATCAATATAATTTTCTGTATGGCTGTTGTTATTTTGCTTATGGTTTTGCACCCAAAATCCCATTCTTACCTTATTTCTAGAATTTCTCCCCTGCTTTATCATATCATCCCTTACTACTTTTAATTATTGTGTTCTGCTTCTATTATGCATATGACCCTTAATTATGTAGCTCAAAAATATCCCTTCACATCAGGTAATACTAAACCATCTTGTTCTGTTGGAAAACTCAGCATATACTATTTAACCCATGCCCTCTTCTCCTCCCAGAGAAAATCCTTCAACTCTTTATTAATTACTATCCACAACTCCTCTGGTTGATAGTAATATGCCTGACCTGTATATAAAACTAACGTGACTAAAACATTTTCACTGCCTGCATCTTGCTATCCATATCCATAGGCAAGAGCTTCCAAGTTCTTATTTTTTTGCATTATCTTTTGTTTAGTCTCTTCCCACATATTATTAGCTGCCATAACAGAATCCTTTTTATCCAATAGTCCTAAATACCTCATTTTATCGTGTCCCCATAAGTATTAGTATTGATGAACCACTTCAATACATAGTTTACAGCTATAGCCTTTGTTTTGTCATCATTAATTATATATCCCAAAAAAAATGTAAACTGTCTTAGAGTGTTTCATAACATTGCATTGTCCTTTTTTGGCTTTATCATGTACAAAATAATATTGTTTGCAAATAAAGCCAACTTTTATTGATTACCATAGAATTATATCCTTGAATTTCTGAGTCCCTTATTGTCTTTTCCAGTGGCTCTAAATATAATTTAAATAACATAAAGGAAAGAGGACACCCCTGCCTGGTTCCCCTGTTTAGAAACCACTCACCAGAGAGGAACCTTACCATTTTAATAGTTGCCATTGAGCCCTCATACATCTGCCTAATTAACCTTATTACTGTATCAGGGAATCCAGATGCTTCCATTGCCCTACTTAAAAAAAAAAAATGACTTCACTGATTGCATTCTCTTCATCAAGCCCAACCAACAACAGCAGTATTTTCTAACATTGTGCTTCCCTCTGGACCATTATTGTTCTATTAATGTTTGTCAGATATTTGCATCTCTTCCACAAAACCACCATGATCCATATATGTTAATTTTGGCAACAACTTTGCCATTATTTTAGCTATTATAGACATAAACACTATATAATCATAGTATAAAATTGAAATGGGCATATAGAAAGCTGGGTTTAATGGGTCTTTACCCTCTTTAGGTACTAGAAACATCACAACTTTCTTCCAGGATGTTGGTGCTTCACCTCCTTTTTAATTACTGTTAAACAAAACCTTCCAGATTGTTATCATTTTCTTCCCACCTAGCTTCCAAATTGCCTGTGATGGTTTGTCAAAATTCAGTGCCTGTCTATTCCTGGAGACTTTCCTGCAGATTGATTACTTCACTGTTTTTATCTCTTCTCCTCCTATCTTCGCTGTTCATTGTTAAGCATCATTTACCTCTAACATTAGCATCTTTAAGTCTTCCATAAATATTTACATTTGTGCTTTTTCTTGATTTCCATATTCTTCTACTTTATATAAATTTCCATAAAACTTTCTGAAATCTCTAATACTGTTACAGTATCTCTGGTTATTTTTCTTGTTATAGGGTCCCTGAGCATGGCAGCAATCCTTTCTACTTTCCATTGCCTAAGTCATTGTGCTAAAGGTTTTTGTGCTCTGGAGTTATTATCAAAAAGAATTTGCTTAACAACAATCTTTCTAAAGTCATACATATTATACAGATACTCCCTTATTTTCTCTTTAGCACTCTGCAGTTGCACCTCTTCTTGTTCTGTGAGATTCCCCCTTATTCTGTAATATTTTAACCTTTGTCAGCCCTTCTAAATAAATTCTTGTTACTTCTTAACCATATCGTTTTCTTATATTCTACCCTATTTTTAAACTCCACTTTCATTTTATCCCACTAGCTATAACTTCTGAAGAAATGTCTGTCTTCTATAATCACTCTCAAATAATTTCTACTACCCATTACTTAAATTTCTCTCTTTTTAACTGGTAGGTGGGGAAGCACCAGTGTCTCAAGTTCACTTCATTACCCTATATTTGTATCTTAGTTGTTACTGATGCATGACCTGAAATATAATTTTGGTCTAGTCTAGCCCAGTTATGGTACCTTAGGGAAGAATATGTAAATTCTATCAGAATTCCTACTATTGAATTCATGACTTCCATAAAATATTTTCTTTTTTTTTTACGAAATTGACCTTCTTTTGTTATATTTTTTCCCTTCTAGGTCCTCACAGATACATCCTCACTGTTTCAAACCACTGTTTCAAAAGTTCTAGTCCCCACCTAAAAGTAATATTCCCTGCTGAAAGTTGATTATCTCTCCCACAAATTTCTTAAGCTTCATAATGGCAGTTTTAGGTGGAATATAAATATGTGCCATCATAATCCTACCTTCTTGCCAGTAGTTCCTTGTTACCACAAATCGACTATTACCATCTTCTTTTCCTCTTCTATCATTATTGGAGCTCCCCTAGCAATTAATATAAGTAGTCCCCTTTTCCTTTGTCCCTGATATCCTGTTGAATATTCATCCTCAAATCCTTACTTTATCAAATTCACATGCTCACTTCTTTCCAAATGTGTCTCCTTTAGCCTTGCTCTTTGCACTCTACAGTTCTTAATATAATTCAATACTCTTACAAATTTTCTGTATCTGTGAGGCATTCACATTCCAAAATAATATGTTTAGTTTAGCCATTATGATAAGAAGTTATTGCTTCCACCAACTGCATATGATAGCTTTTTTAAATGTCTCATGTTTACTGACAACCACATAATCCTTTATGTGACAGCTGTGCTTACACGGTGACACTGAGGGCTAAACTCTCACATGCAAGTGCATATCAGGTTGTCAAAACCAAGCAAACAGCACCTACCTTACATAGTACACAATACACTCATAGACTAACTTATGCCGAGGCACTTAAAAGCAGTCTTCCTAAAAAAAAAAAAAAGATCACCTAGACCACCCATTGCCAAAGCTATTCCTCAGCAAGCCCAAAGGCTCTAAGGAAAAATATCACCTTACACCACACTTACTGTCACTCTGCAAGAAGCCTCAAACACTAAGCCCCTAAAGCAAGCAAACACACTTTTCTGGGCTCTTGTCATAGGGGACTCCATTGTAAGACATACCTCCAACTAGGCTGATCAAGGAGAAGGTAAATGTTAGTTGCTTATCTGGAGCCAGGATATGTCAAATCATGCACACACTCATATCATTAGACCACAGGTATCACTATGATTCAGTTATAGTCCATGTAGGTGAATATGACCTAAAATGTACTTCCCTGGATTATGTGAAGACAGACTTTATGAGCTTTCAAACTATGTGGCTCAGGCTGGTACTAGCCTAGTATTGAGCAACATATTACTATCACTGAGGATGATGCAAAATATGAGCTAAAAATTATTATTTTCAACAACTGGCTGTCTTTCTCTTGTCATTCTATGGGGATCCAATATTTGACACCTTGAGAGGACATGGTTAACAGATCATGTTGCTTTGCCAAAAGTGGTCTATACCTTTCAGCTTTAGACTTTCTAATATTGGCTAAAACTTTATCCACCCCATAGTGTCTTTTTTAGGCAATGCCAAACTGAGAAACCTACTGAGATGGCAAAATTAACTCAACTGAACCTTAAGTTGTTACTGCTCAATGCCAGGAGACTAAATAAAAGTTATACTCCTCCCAAGCCCTCCTCACACTCAAGAATATAGACATCTGTGCAGGTAACGGGACATTGTTTAAAGTTGTAGAAAGCACTCCGGCAGTCCAAGGTGTCAGTGCTTTCCACACTTTTAGACAAGTAGCTGCACAGGCAAGGGATAAAGGTGGAGGTGTCTGAATAGACATCAGTAACACACATACCTCTAAGATGATCAAATAAGGTGACACGCAGGAATTCCTCCACATGCAGATCACCATAGACAAAATGATGTACCATATCCTAGCCAGCTATAGGTCACCCTCCATGTCCTAAGAAGCTCTCAGTGCATACTTGAATCTACTGGAGACACTTACCTGACACTCTGCTCATAAGAAACATTACCCCTCTATAGACTGGGAATCCTACATGACCTGAAATCTACAGGCACAGAGATTCTTGGACATTGTAATACAAACACCCTTGACCAAATAGAGAATATGCCCACTAGAGGCTTCAAAATACCTTCATTCTCATGTTTTGTCCTCCCTAGTAATGTCTGACCATAAAGCTGTGTCCTTTGAAATCAAAATCAACTCCATAATCCCATTAAAACCAGTAATAGTTAGTATATATTCCAAGGCAAATTACCTGCCATTAACTGATGATTTGTCAAAATTCAATGCCCCTCCAAACCCAGAAAACACAGCAGCCTATGCTGAATTGCTCCCAGAATCTCTGTACAACCATGTAAATGACTGCACAGAGGCTGCTGTGTCTACCAGAAGTAAGCCCAGGTCTAGCCCCAGAAACAAAAAACCCTGGTGTTATCCCAAATTAAACAGAATATACAACAAAAGGAAAAAAATATGGCAAAAGTCAGGAAAGATAATTTCTATAAAGATTAAAAACTCTCTCATCAAAAACTAATAGGCAACTAAGACAGCCAATTAAGTCAAGCAAAGCCAACTTTGTGGTTAAGTCAGCCTCCCAAGTGAAAGATAACCATAAGGCCTACACAACTATGGCAGACTCCTCAAGAGCAGCACACAGCAATGTGCTGAACTGGTGGTTGATGGTGCCACATTCACTGAGCCTGGTGATATAATAAATCTGTTAGAGACAAATTCTGTTCCATCTTTACCCTCTACTCTCCCTCATCCATCCCCCCAAAATACCTTCAGACATAACCCATCCAACTATAACCAGGGAGTGTGTACTGACTGCACTTACTAAAGTCATGAACACAGCCTCAGTGGTCCCTGATAATATCCCAGGATGCTTCTTAATAGTCTAAAATACTACTTATTGGGAACCCTGGAGTCATTATTTAACTATAGTCTTAAAACAGGCATTGTGCCATGTGACTGGAGAAGTGTCATAGTCATCCTCCTTCATAAATGAAGACCTTCAGCATATCCTGGAACCTACAGACCCATTAGAATGATTAGTCTTATTTGCAAGGTCATAGAAAGAAAGAATTATCATGGAAATTATCAACAAGGGCATAGGAAACCTCTAGACACTGGATCCATCCCAGTATGGCTTTAACAAAGAAAAGTCATGCTCAGTAAATCGGGTGGATTTCTTTGAAAAGATCACTAAGTCAGTTGATGAAGGGGAAATGGTACATACTGCCTACACAGAGCAGGCCACACCATTTGACACAATATCTCACTCAGGCATTGCCAACAAACTTATGAAACTAGGTATAAACCCCTGTATACATGCTGGATAGCTAACTGTTTCACTGTAGGAGGTTAGAATCAGTTAGGCCATCTCAACAAAGAAGCAAGTCACAGTGGAGTCTTCCAGGGATCTGTGCTGGGCCCACTCTTCTTTGGCATCTACTTCGATGTCAAAGTCAATGTCAAAGGCCCCTGGTTAACCAAGTTCACAGATTATTGCAAAGTGGGAGCAGTCACAGAACCCCCCCCCCCCCCCAAGATGAAAACACCCTTCAGGAAGGTCTAATATAGAAAATCCTTTGTGCCAAAGCCATGGCTCCAACTCAATGCCAAGTAAATAATTACGGTAGCTTTTGAGACATCAGCCATTTTGGGTAAGTACATCATCAATAAAACACCCTTACAAGTTGATTTACAAGTCCGGGATGTGGGAACTCATGTATATAGTAACCTAGCCTTCGTCCAACATGTGTCCAAGGCAGTAAGAAAATCCTTCTCTGTGGCTCAACTTATTAGCAAGGACATGGCATCTGGGTCCAGAGAGGTCATCATGTCACAAGATTTACTTGTGAAACTGTTGATATAATTGCATGTAGTGACTGACTTGATTCCAGTTATTGTGTACAGTGCATACCACTGTACTCAGCCCTTATCAGACCCATCATATGGTATAATATCCTCTTCAGTATGTACCTGACCAGACACATACAACAACTGGAATATCCAGAAAGATTTCTTACAAAAAAAATACAGGGAGTAAACATAATGACCTATGCTGATTGCCTCAAAGCCCTATCTCTTTACTTGGTTTCATATAGATTTCTGAGAGGCGATCTTTGCCTGGCATACAAGGCATCTCTGGACACTGTTTTGATGAACCTTTTGCACTTCTGCAAAGCAAACAGCATCGGAAGTACTAGATTAAAATACCTAAATTTTGCTTGTGACATACATGGGACATGTTGGAGAGACAGATATGTTTCTCAGACAATTATCATTCTCTGGAACAGACTTCCAGTCCATGTGAAGCAAAGTTTTTTCCTATCTCTATTTAAGCACAACATGGACAAATGAATGGGTAATCATAAATGTACCTCTGGTCTGGCTCCTATGTCTCTGATGGACAGAGACAATCAGTGAATCACCCCCTATATAAATCAAATTTGTGGGTTACATTTGGGTTGCATGGCTAGGCTTAAAGGGCACTAGTGGTCATTAGCCTAGTTTACTCCTATGAACCTATGATAGGAGCAATTGTCCTAAATCAACAGCTGCACAGACAGACATTATTAATGTAACATTAAGGTTATGCATGCTAAGAAGCATATTACAGCCTGTGAACCTACTTACACTAATTGCTGTTTTTGTCTTATCTTCATTCCCTTCCCAGATGTGAAAAACAGCAAAGCATACCTGCTTTCAGAAATCATTAACCTTTAACCTTAAAAAGTGTTCCTGGCCTTTATTGTTTGCCCCTGTAGTCAGCTTGTCTATATAGAAACACAAGTACAAAGTGTATACCAGCTTCCCTCATCTCCAAACCTCTCAACTTACACTGAACATTTATTTGCCAAAAGAAAGTGTTTCATTATATTGTGTCCTCTTATTTAACTGCTTACATAACAAAATCATTATTAGAATATGGCAAGGGCCTTAATCTGGACATTGACAGTTACTTTTCTTTTTTTTTTCTCCTTCCCTTCAGTTTCTTTCCAAACTTTAATGTCATGAAGTGGGGTATATGCATTGCAGTCTCCCACAAGTTCAACAAAAGTCTAGTCTTTCCTCTTTTTAATGTAAAGCCGTATTTTACAAATATGAATGATGCTTTATAGTCTCACATTTGCTCACTAATTTTAATGTTGCCGGTCTTCCTGTTAATCTCCATTCCTCAACCCCAAACTCCAGTTCAAGTCCAAGGTACCCCCGGTTCTTCTTGTCAGCTCCTGTGCTTTTTTCTGTATCTCAAGCATTTTCCTTTGGATCATTGATAAAGGTTTCACTGGCAAAGTCTCTATGAGCATTTTTATCAGAAGAATGAGAAGCAAAGTCCACCTCTGTTTGATGGCTCAATTTTTGTTGGATAAACTTTTGCATTTCCTCTTTATAGCCTGTTCTGCATGAAAAATGACTTTGATCCTCCAGGAAAAAATATTCTAAAGACAGCTGGGTACAGCAGATTGAATCTCATACCTGCCTCTTGACATTCCCTGACTGCTAGGATACATTTGCTTCTCTTCTGCCTGGTTTACAGTGAATAATCATTTTTCACACACACTCTACTGTCTCCTTCAACCACAGTTTTATCAGAATCAACTCTTTCTGTTGGTAGGATTTCATCTTTACTAATACAGGTCTTGGCTGCTTTCTCATAGCCAGGTTTGGAGTATACACACAATGTGCCCTTTCAACTAACAATTCTCTAAATTTCTTCTTTGCAGGCATCCAGGCAGTATACTTAAACTTGCAGAGTTTCTGGCCCTTATCTCACAGTTCCTTTTTTGCACACTGAGAGAGCTAAAATTAAGGTCTTAATCAGTGTGCAGCCACCTTAGAAGTCCCAAGTAAAGAAATGTTTTCAGAGTTAGAGTATGGTACCATGTAAGACTGTGTTAGTTAATGCTCAGTCACTGATCTATTTAAGTATGTTCAAAATGGACATTTTCAGTCTATGTTTAGATTACTCATTATGATGAGTTTGCAAAGCCTAGAAATGCCCAGAATCTTTTTTATTATAGCATCTATCAAGAAAATAGAAAATTAAAGTGAAATATAGATTACTGGTAAGTGTATCTTTGTGTAATCACCCAGGGAAATTTGAGCAAGTAGCAAGTTGGAATCACTGTCTGGGGCTTCCTTTCTACTGCTCAGAAGTAGTAAGGACAAGTTTGCCTCCTTCTTTACAAACAAAGATTCACCTCCTCCATGCCTAGTGCCTGGACTGTTGTCTGGGAACACTGCGTACTTGTCAAAGAAATGTGTAGGAATGAAGGAAGTGTCTTTCATACAGGCCTCAGTGATAACAATAACTTAAGGGTTGTGCTGATCAGACCATACTTCTAAATGAGGTCACTTGTTATGTATATAACAAATGCTCATGTAAGCCTGTGATAGGTCTTTAATTTTAGTTGGCTGACTAGGGAATGTTACATTGTCAGGCCTGGGGTTTGGTTGAATATCACCTGCCATGAGAAGAGACAGATACTATTAGGAAGTTTGCTGCACAATTACTGGTGAGTTTCACTTTGCAAGAGTCCGGCAGTTTAATGTTTAAGACAGAGGTTCTCTCATTGAAAGGAATGCATGGATGAATATATATGGTCCAAAAATATGCGCATCCACCCTCAGATTTGTAGCAGAGGAATAGGAAGAAGTAATGGTGTCATTATTCATAATTTCTGGCTACTGCATTATAAGTAGTCAAGTATAAGAAGAAAGAGTATTGTGAGAGTCAGCAGGACTGTTTTAGTTTTAGACATAGTTGCAGTAATAATGAAAAAATATATGTGACAGAGTAGTGATATCCTCTGTTAACTTACTGTGAAATAGTTATAGTTATATAGCAATGTGAACTAAAAGAGATGAGCAATGATACTTGGAGAGTCAGAAATACTGAGAAGCAGAATCTAGGAGTCCGTAATGTCAAGCAGAGGCCATTACATTTCTGAAGATGAGAGTGGTGATGTAGTAGATGAATGGTTAGTACTGAAATGGGTGTTAAGTTACTGAAGTTGGGAGGAGTGAATGGTACAATGCGATAGGTTAGAAAATGAGATGGGAGGAGTAAGGCAGGTATAAAGGAAGTGATGCCAGGGAAGGGCAGGACAGGTATTAGGGTTGGGGAGTGCAGTTGAGCATAGTGAGGAAAAGCAGAGTAGGTCCAAACTGTACCCTGTGTCAAAACAGTCAGTCAGGAGCAGCAAAAGGTAAATAAAAGGTTTTAGGGAATGGGCGACAAGTATATTACCACTCAGATTAGAAAACAATTGTCCTAAAGCAGGGTGTTAATGTACAGGTAATGCCATCAGGAAAACAAGTTTGCTGCTTCATGACAGCTAACATATACCATTTTGACACTTACTAAACAGTGCTTTGCTGTTTAGTAAGTATAAAATTAAAAGTTTAAATAAATATTTAAACAAAAACAAAGGTTATTTGTGTGTGTGTGTGTGTGTGTGTGTGTGTGTGTGTGTGTGTGTGTGTGTGTGTGTGTGTGTGTGTGTGTGTGTGTGTGTGTGCGTGTGTGCGTGTGTGTGTGTGTGTGTGTGTGTGTGTGTGTGTGTTTGCACGTGCGTGTATGCATCTGTGTGTATGTATGTGTGTGTCTGTGCATGTATGCACATACAGACATTAACTACCTAAAAACTTTGTATTTTGGATATAAAATAAATTCTCCCATCAACTAGTAGGGGGGGGGGGAATCAATATAGATGTAACCTTGGCATCCCTACCTTCATTTAAATAAAATGTCTGGTTTATGTCACATCAGAGTGAGCTGCTGGATTCAGCAAGTTACCAAGTAAACAGTTCACTTATTACAACAATGCTGTAAATGTTTTTAATGTTAATAAGTGTGAGATATCATTTATGATTTTTGATTTTTCTGGGAATAAAAGTTGAACTCTGAATATTAAAGAAATAGAAGTGTAATTTTTAGGGCATATGTGTAATTAACATGCTATTTTGAAGCTAAAATGTTATGGTTCTGCTACTTGTTCCCTATCAGCCTGCAGATGTAATCAACTGGGAAGTCTGCCATCCTCAACATGCGACCCTGTTACTGGAGAGTGTTATTGTCAACGGTTTGCCAGGGGACGTTTTTGTGAAGAATGCCATGTACGTAATTCAACTTTTTATTTATTTGTTTGTTTGTTTATTTGTTTGTTTGTTTATTCATTCATTCATTTTTTTTTTATTTGAGCTGTGTAATAAAATGACGAATAACACAAATGGCAATACAGTAGTTGTAAAAGCCTGCAACTAAGTCAAATCATGTTTTTCTTCATGTATTTAATGTTGTTATTGCTTAATCCCAATCATCAAAATTGAAAAAAAAAAAACATCAGCCTAAACGAAGAAGAAGAAGAAAGAAGGATACCATGTGAAAGGGGAAACATGAGAAACCCTCATTTGACTAAAGGAGCAATATATGATAGTTATTATGGTGCCAAATCTTACTTGTGATTCAAAGATAACATAACATCAGAAGCAAATATATGCTATTCACAATCAAAAGTGTCAAATTTTACCTGTTATTTAGAGTTCACATTATGAAACAGATCCTGCATAGCCCAATGCATTTAAAACAGCAGGAAGTAATGACTATAAAAATAAGTTAATAATGCAAATGGAGACCAGAACTGGTGCTTCTGTAATAGAAATTATAATTCATAAAGCGTGAAACTTGATAGAGGTGGTAAGTCAGAAGAAGCAAGAGTTTAGACACCCCTTCATCCGAAATTCAAAAAATGTGGAAGAAAAGGGAAAGGTGCCAAGTCACTGTTTCTATACATGTATGGAGATGCACATGATTGTAATCAGCTTACGTTATCATTGAAAGACAAAGACGTGATTGGTAACTGTATATCAATAGCAATTAGTGCTCTAAGAGATTGGTAGAAATGGATTCTTAAATGGACAATATAAGATTAAGAATTTTTCATATTTTCATTTCATTATCTCTGTGGACACAGACACATTGCAGAGAAGTATATAATGTTTGGATTGTTCTGCTGCTAAGGTATGCTCCCAACTCTGGTATAAGAACAGTCAGTTTGGTGCAGTAAATATCAACAGTCAAGCCATGGTAATCCTTTAGTAATCCGACTCATGATGCAAAGCACCTTATATAAGTCTCAGATTCCTGAATATAAGTAACTCCTCTGACATGTTTGAACATCTAAATGGCCAGAGCATACTGCGTAGCCCCATTGTTTGATATGTTACCAGTGAAGTGAATTTGTTCCCACAGCCATGAGCAGTGTGTAGAAGAACTGATTATATACAAAGCATTGTGACAAGGTAATATTTTAAAATAGTGAAATTGGTTTCTATCTTTTTCTCTTGCAGCCAGGGTACTGGGGACTTGGTCTTCATCCCCATGGTTGCCTTCCATGCGACTGTGACATTGGTGGTGCCTATAATGACTTGTAAGTTACAGTAGAGCTCTGCTCTTTTTCTAATTTTTTTCCTTTGCATGACAAATATTTCCTTGTTTTAATTATTTATTTATTTCCACTGAGATAAGACCACTGCACACAAGTGTCCCTTTTCAGGGGCAACTCAGGTATACCATCTGGTTAAGCGACTTGCTCAGAATCACACAGTTTGCAGGTAGAAACTGAGGAAATCAAACCCAGGACTACTGCACAAAGTTTGTTAACAGCTCAAAGCCTTAACCTTCTAAATTAAACTGCCAACAAATGTTGGAAAGCTATCTAATCTAAAAGTTGAAATTCATTAACAACTGTTAAATGGATTTAAAGGAAAAACTTTGTAAACATAAGCAGGTACTAAATGGGCAATGAAAAAAATCATATAATCTTTTTGGATGAAACAAATCTAAAGACTGTTCCTGTCAGAAAGGGGATCCCATATACCTTGTTCATATATCAGTCTACAGAATTTCCAGAAATTATTTCCTTGTCATGTTTGGGTCTTTCTTGCTATGCTGTACATGAAGCATTTCCTCTGTATTTACTATACTTCTGACACACTGCTAAGAGCTAACACTTAAGTGGGGAGCACATAAGACTAGCAAACTAGGTTAAAAATTAATACAATTCCAAGTAACTTACAAACAGCAAAAAAATATAACAGATAGTTGAAAATCAAAGGTCTGTGAACAAACTTGCACTATCTTCACTTAAAGAACCAAGAAACCAATTATCAATAATGCTTTACTGAAACAAATATCAAAAACTTTTAGGCCATAATCAACATACTCTTCCATCTTTTAAATATCATGTTAATTTACACAATAATTTGTTAAAGAAGGTGTTCCAGTAATGATTTAAAATTGGTAATTAGAAAACTATTTCAGCATTTTTTTTCCTTATTCCTAGCTCATTTCACTCTAATGCCACACTTAGCTTATTTGTTTTGAAAAAATTGTTTTGATTCACAGCGAAGGACAGCTAAGTGTGAAACAGAGATATGCCATTCATCTGCACAGCTATAAATACCCACATTCATGAATTCTGGCCACATTCATTCAGAATAGATTGCAGCACTGTCTGGTTATTTAACCTCATACTGCAGGCAAATTGAAACTGAAAGCATCAAACCCAAACGTCCAGGATGAAATTCATTAGCAGTCTGTGGCCTTAATTCTCTACATTATACAGACAAGCATTCAAATGCAACTAAAGCGTGTTATTACAGTAGCTGCTTCCCATATTTCTGTACCTTTTTACCAAAAGCAACTTTTTAGCGTGTTCATTAACTATCATGAAAGTAAAATACTACAAAATGTTGCTCTCTGCATATAAATGCCCATATCTCCAACAGGATTTCATTTTTTTCAAGTTTTCTGAGAATCTTTCTGCTGTAAATACCCAAAAACAGTTCTCTGAGTGACTGTATAATAAACAATATATGTATACATGCAATACATATAGTGCACCCATATCCTTACATGTCAATACATTCTTGTCTAACAAACAGTACTCAGACTTTTATCTTATATGTGTCAACTTAATATATTATCAAAATTCAGACCCCCCCCCCCACTAAAAAAGAAGGAGAAAATAAAAACCTAAAAGGAACAGGAAATTGACAAAATAAAGGAAGAGTTATAGAAAAATTTAAGTATCTGTATAGACAGGGACTAAAATTAGAAATAGGGCATCTCCCTGGCAATCCCTTCCTGATGGTCATCCACAAACAAGCATTCCCATAGTAATTCTGTATATATTTAATGTTGATCTTTACAGATCCCATTAATCTCTGACTCTAGAAACTTCCCATCCCTTCATATCATCTATATAATATCTTAATATCTTACATCTATACCAATAAAAACTATATATATTATTAATTTCCTACCATCAACGGCTTTCAGACTGCATCACTGGTATTATAATTATTATTGCTCTGACCTCATATACTTTCCCACCTAATAAAGCAATCCCCATTACTAACTTCATCAATACTATCTGGTGAAATCTGTTAATATGACACAGGAAAATTTAGCATTGTATGGGGATGTGGTTTGCTATGGCTGAAGTTTAAGTGTACTAACCAGTGCTGTGGCATTAATGGTTAAAGCCATAACTATAGCCCTGGCAACAGGGGTTCAATTAATTCCTCGGTCTCTTTCTCTCACTTAGTTATCTGAGGTGCTGGCAAGGAGGGATGGATGGGTTTATCCCAGGAGGGGACATTCCCTGTGAGGAGCCATGGTGCATGGACAGGAATACCCCTTGAGCCTAACAGACAAATGCAAGGGGGTGGGGAAATGAGGGTTGGGCATTACAATCCCCCACAGGAGCAATGATAATGGTCACGAGATGCCCTAATATTCATTGTTGGCCCCCAAACCTGGTGGAGCAAGTCTGGGGGAGATTAGGAGGGATAGGCAGGCCCAACATAGCACAGGGACACTAGGATGAGCTGATGGTTGGCTAGGTGGGAAAACATTTAGGTGGGCTAAATTTCAAGTCTTCATGTTTGAACCACTGAGATAATATGTCACTGATTCACACTGCTGCAGTAAACCTTGTTAAAAACTTTATATTCCTGTTGAAGGTTTGAATCTTTTAAAGCTTAGCAGATGTGACAAGGTGATAGAAGTGATGACACTACCAACTGAGACTATTTTGGGGGTCTAATACTTGCTCTCTGTATTCTAGCATGGGCCTTGTTGTTTTAGTTTCTTTTTTTCTGTGCCAAACCTGGCTCAAATTGGGCCGGGTGCATGCGATTCAAAGTACTATGATCAGATTATTTAAAAAAAAATTAAGTACAGAAAGGAAATTAATAAAAGTGTAAGAAGCTATAAAAAGTATGGACAAAATGTCTTTAGCATGAAGCTGCAGAAAAATGCCTTGAATCATTAATCATGCTGTACTACAGTAAGCTACAATGCGTACACAGCATCAAATTAATGTACCACCAAGTGCTGCATTCACAACACCGCCACCCTAACTGTTCAGATCCTTTCTTTTCTTTTCTTTTTTTATCTTTCTTACCAGAGATCCAAAAAGTGAAATTCAAGGTCGACAGTCTGTTGTAACAGTCAACATGCATCATTTATTAGGACATTAAATGGCAAAACAGTTCGTGTACAATTCCTAAACCTAAAAGAAAACATTCCTCAGAGTAAAAGAGTACCACTTTCTGACCCACGGATAACAAGAGAGTGTTACTCACCAATGAAGAACTAATAGTTTGGGAAGACAAGTTGGCAACAACAACATATTGTTTACTGGGTAAACCAGCCATAGCAAATGTGAACCTAGTGTCCAGACTCAGCATTTCTGATGCTGAAACAGATAAGGAGACGCAAACAGAACTGTCTATTACTTTAGTAATGATAATGAAGCAGCCATACACAACTAAACTTAAAGCCAATGCAAAACCTTACTGCTTTCTGAAAAGCAGATAAATTGCAACAGCTTACTAAGAAAATTCAAAGAAGAACTTGCATGTATGAACAGCATGAGAGCCATAAGTAACATGGAGGAGTTGGCAGAATAGTGTTCGGGTACAATATCAGTACCCAAGTGGAATAGGGCAGTATGTATCTCTGAACTAATCAGACTTAACAAAATGTATTTTACCAGCTGTGGAGCTGAGGCCAGGAGTGCTAGCCAGGTCACAAGTGGTCAGCAAGATTTATTTTATTTATTTATTTTATTTTACATTTGTTAACCGGGGGTGTCTGACTAAGCCGAAAAGGCCCTTTTTCAGCAGAGGCCCAGGGAGAAAAGCTCCACAAAGAAAAATTACAGATACATTTAGTTATTTAGACATGATCAGTATATACACAAATTACAAAATACATGTTTTTACAGTGGTATGCGGCACATCAACAGTTACAGTGGGGAGAACAAACAAAAAAATATTAATTTAAAAATAAAGGTAATTAATAGATTTCTGGTGTGCAGCTGAAATTTGGAACATAGGTAGAATACGTGCATAGCACACAGGTACAGTACATACATTGTATATTAGCCAGTGTTTGTGAGTAAGATTGAAAACTGTAAAAACAGTAGCGATATCCTAGTCAGAAGCAAGTCCAACACAGTTACAATCTTAACGTGTTTATTAAACAAAAAGCGTTTTCACCACGGAAAACCGTAGCTTCTTCAGAGAGTAAAAACAACCAGTTTAAACGCTAAATCACTTTTAAAAAGGCTAGCAGGAGGAAGTGACATCATCAAATTACCTCCTACATCCATGAGCGTTTTAAAAACTTTTTTTTTTAAAACATTATACACTGAGCATATTTAAAATATACAAGTGTCCCTGTCATTTAATACAGTGCCTGTAAATGGTGTGTTAAATAAAACCTGGTCAAAATGGTAGGTACAAAATATTTACATCATAGTAATTTACAGTCTCATAATAAAATACAATACATCTCACACAATTCAAACCAACTCTTCCAACACAATAGAAACCGAGTCATGCATGTATATATTATTAAGCATGTTCTGAACGTACATAAGTACAAGTTCGTAATAAAGTACAATTACGACTAAGGGAATAGCCAAACCCTTAGAAAGATGATAACCATTTTTACTTGTTCCTTTATTATTTAGGACCTGCACTATGTTGTCAAATGCAAGTGCGTATTTTTACATGATGAACCTAATCATACGCCTATTAACAACTTACAAACAAGCTGTAGGTAAATGGTACATTATCCAGAGTGGGTCATCTTAGATAACTTTTTAATTTTAGAACAGGGGCTATATTGCAGTTACTATTCAAGCCTGGATCGCAAAATGCGTCCAAGCGTAACTGCCATTCTAACTCCCTATTTTCCAAAATTAATGAAAAAGGTCCTCCCCTGATTTTTATAGGGACATGGTCAATGGCCATAAAATGGAAACTGTGACCAAACCTAGTGCCTATATGCTTCGCTAGGGCATTATCACTCTTGTTGTTTTTAATGGCATAAAGGTGTTCATATATTCTGTCCCTTAAGTGGCGGTCCGTTTTACCTATGTAAAACGCATCACAACAGTTGCACATAGCGATGTAAATTATAGACTTACTCTCACAGTTTAACGTGTGACCTATCTTGTATTTCCTGCCCCTAATCACAAATGTTTCACCTACTCTCACCTCTTGGCAATACCTACAAAACCCACATTTAAACATCCCTTTTCTCTTATGGAAAGAATTCGGGGATACCTCTCTCTGTAATAATTCCTTGAGGTTACTCGATCTCTTAAAGATAAATCTTGGTTTACTACCTAGTTTTTCAACCAAGTGTGAGTTCGTAGATATAAAATGCCAGTTTTTGTGTATAATGGACAGAATACCCTTAGAGTTCCTGCTAAATGTGGTGACAAAACTCAAGGAATAATCAATTTCTTCACCTATTTGGGCAATAATCCCTTCCTCATTACCATCCTGTTCACTGCCAATTAAGGTACTATTAGTGGCTTGGTCGCCAGCCATAGACCTACATTGACACAATAGGGGTTTATAAAAACCACTATTCCTTTTTCTACTGACCTCTTCAATCAGGTCACATAACAATTGATCGGGGTATCCCCTATTACTAAACATTGTTTTTAACAGTTCGCATTCTTTTTCAAATTCAGGTATCGTACTACACATTCTACCAGCCCTCACCAATTGCCCTTTTACAATAGACCTTTTCTGCCTATATGGGTGAAAGCTGGAAAAATGTAAGAATGCATTACAGTAAGTCTGTTTTCTGTACACTGTTGACGTTAAACATTGATCTATAGGATCCTTTTCTAGTTTAACGTCAAGATAGTCTATTACTCTAGTAGAGAATTTTGATGTAAATTTTAAGAAGGGGGTAGTGGAGTTGATAGTGTCCACAAAGTTCATAGCTTCTAATTCGGTGCCCCTAAATAGGATGAAAATGTCATCCAAGAACCGCGTGTAATACACCACAGGTTCCATTAGTCCTGGAGACATTCTCAAAATATTGGTTTCCCAATATCCCATTACGTAGTTTGCTACCCCACCCCCGCATGGGGAGCCCATCACAACTCCACATTTTTGAAGAAAGAAGTCGCCATTAAATGTGAAATAGTTGGATGTTAGTATAATGTCCAACAGTTCTGTTACAAGGTCGACTTCGAGTTTGGAGGCGCCAAAGCCTTCGAGCATAGACCCAGTCCATTCCACAGCTTCTTGGTGTGGGATCGAAGTGTATAAATCGGTAACATCTATAGTCAAAAAGTTGTTCTTGTCATTATACAAGATGCCATTGATGTTCTCTAAAAAGGACCAAGAGTCCTTGCACAGGCTCGTAATTCCTTTAATATACTTGTCCAAAATTTTTGTAATAAGTTTAGAACAGGGATAAATGATCGAAGACCTACCATCGATCAATGCTCTCATAGGAGGGTCCTGGATGCTTTTATGAATTTTAGGGATCCCAAACATGGCAGGAATTTTTGGACAGTTAATGTCCATATAGTTATATAAACTAATGTCAATTTTTCCTGCCAAGAAGAGATCCCTAAAATAGCCTCTTATCCTCTGGATACTACCATTAACCTCACTTTTAGATGATTTAACATATGCATCTGTGTCTAATACCTTAACCATTTTCTCATTGTATGTTATGTTATCAAATAGGACAAGCCCACCACCTTTATCAGGTTTTACTAAACGAATGGGCAACCGACAGATCTCATCCAAAAGTAACATTTGCTCTTTGGAAATATTTAAGTTGGTTTCTCCAAGTTTAACATTGTTGTTAACAGTTAAAAACCTGAAGTCCATTTCACAAATTCTCTCAAATAGTTCCAGGGTATTGTGTAAAGGGGGGTTAAACACACTAGGTGACTTCATCACGGGCAGACCTACATCAGAAGCAGTCACATTGTCACTGCCGTCCTGTTGGTTAAAAAGAAGTTTTAAATTCATCTTTCTCACATAACATTTTAGTTCAATAAGTTCCCTTGAGATACTTCCAGAATAATATGGGACAAAAGAATTCCCAAAAGCTAACAACTCAATTAGCTGTTCATCAAGTGTAATCTCAGAAAAATTGTAGATTTTAAAATCTCCTTTTTTGTTTTTAAGGATAACTGGATATTCAGGTGGAACAGATGGACTATATATAACATCCTGCTCTAAGGGCAATATAGACCCTGATGGTGGGGGCTCAATATTTACTAAGGAACTTAGTTCTTCCTCCTGTTCCCATATGTCTTGTTGTTGCGTTGCCCTAAAAAATTCCTACCATATTGTTGGTTACCAGTATTATTACTAGTGGCAAAGCCCTGTTGGTAGTTACCAGAATTGGCACTATTTCTAGTTGCCGTTTTTATTCTATTGCTACGTCTTGGTCCTGGATTTTCACAGACACTGTTTTCTTCTGTGATATCATCCAGTCCTACTCTGTCCCCACCGGCATCGGTACTTTGGCTGCCAATGTTGTTGCCTGTTCGTGTGGTATTAAAACCCTTTAGTCTAGGGTATGCCTCATTCTTAGAGTAGGCTTCCCTGTCCCTGACTAGTTTTTTATTTTTACCTGCCTTTAATTTCACCAAAAGTGTATCAATACTAGATAAAATTCGACCGTAGTCGAACTTATATCTAGCAAAGTCCAAGTCGAGTTTTATATCCCTGTCCAGGTTGTTTATCTCATTCACCAACAGATCAATATGTAACATGTAATGTTTAACAATAATTTCCAACAATTGTACTCCTTGCATTTGAAAAAGTGTTTCTAGATCATTACAGAATGCTTGATCAACAATAAGTGTGGAAGGCACAAAATTATTTCGCAGTCCCTTAGGGATTAATTTTTCTGTAATGCATTGTTTAAAGTATGCAGACTCAAGCTGCAATTTTTTCAATTTAAGGAGCTTGGAGTCAAAAGACTTTAATTTATCAGCCAAACATGGACTGCTGGTACCTAAACCCTCTGTACCAGCCGACGTCCCTACCTGGCCGAAAGACAAGTTGTCGGTATCCAAAATCCAACCCTCAAGGTCGGGTAAGCTGAAATTAGTCCCATCACGTCCATTATCCAAATGATCAGTATGTCCATTTGTCAACACTGCCCCAGCAAAAGAAACGGGGCGTTGTGTCCTCACCTCACCTTCTGGGCTAATACCCGATAAAGGAAAGGGACTGTCACTACTGTCCTCTCGTGTCGAATTTACGTTCGCAGAAGGTTGAGTTCGCTCCGGTTGAGCTGCTGGAATCGAACCATCAATACTGCATTGGCTGAGTCCGGCAGTATTAAAGCTACCGGAAAAAACAGTCATAGGTGTACGGAAGGTAGCCTGAAAAGCGTCCATTCTCGAATTAAGATTGAAAACTATTACCAAGTACTCTAGATTTAGTATGTATACCTTATCCGCTTTCACTGGGGTAGCAATCATGGCACTGCCAACTTTGGTTGAGATGTTGCCTGATGAGGTCTTTAAAGGAGGCTTTGGATGATGTGTTTTGAATGCTAGTGGGGACAGAGTTCCATTTTTTGCCACTGAACTACTATATAGCGCATCTCCAAAGCTATTGTAGCTGTTGGTGACTTCTAGTAGTAATTTGCTTGATGATCTAAGAGGCTTTTTGGCTGAGTGATGTTGTACTAGGTTTTTGAGGGCAGGACACTTATTGGGGCGGTAATAGATCGAATGACAGCAGCAGAGCTGATTGCAGGTTAGGAGGTTGGGCAGTTCAAGCCAGTGGAGCTGTCCCAAAGCAGTACAGTGATGAGTTCTATATGAGCAATTTGCAGCAAAGCGGGCAATTCTGTTATAGCAGGCTTCCATTTTGCTTAGTTCAGTTTTGTTGAGATTAGTCAGAATGGAAATGCATAGAGTAGGGTGGATAGAAGTTGGGAGTGAACAATGGCTGATCTTGTGTTGTTGGTAAGAAATGGTTTGATATGGTAGAGTGGCCCCAGTTTGGCATGTACTTTTTTAATAGTTAAGTTGAGATGACTATCAAATTTTAGGTGGGAGTCTATGGTTATTACCAATAGCTTAGCCTGTGCCACTGGAGCGATTGGAGTAGCATTTGTGGAGTAGATAGTGAATTGATTGTTATCAGTGTTTTTGTTAGAACTGGTTATAATCATAAGCTCAGTTTTCTTTGGATTGAGGATAAGTTGGGCTTTGGTAAGGTAGTTTTCAACATCAGAGAATGCTAGTTGAGTTGTTTGCAGGAGGGAGGGAATGTTTTGTGCAGCACAGATTAAGGTAGTGTCATCTGCATACTGAATGATAGATGCATGCTGTGTGGAGGTATGGAGGATACTTGTGAAGACTGTGAATAGTAGTGGTCCTAAGATAGAACCCTGTGGGACTCCTACAGTTGTGGGCAGCTGAGGAGAGAGAGAATTTTCCCATTTCACAGCTTGAAAGCTGTCAGTTAAGTAGCTTTGGAACCAGGTAAGGGTGTCATTTGATAGGTGATATTGGTTAAGTTTGTTTAACAGGATTTGATGTGAAACTGTGTCAAATGCTTTGGACATATCCAGAAAAAGAGTTGACACCTGTAGGCCTTCATTTTTGAGATGGTTTACTGTGTCTGTGAAGCAGAGGAGGGCTGTAGTGGTACTATGGGCAGGTCTGAAACCATGCGGAGTAGGTGACAGGATGTTGCTGTCTAGGAGATAGTTTAGCATCTGGGTATGGATGCATTTTTCTAGGATTTTGGCCAGGAGGGATAGTAAAGCAATGGGTCTGTAATTATTAAGTTTAGTGGAGGTCCCACTTTTATGTATGGGTGTAACATAGGATATTTTCCAGAGTTTGGTCACATAGTTTTCAACAATTGATCTGTTTATGAGAGTAGAGACTGGGATAGCAATAGCATCTGCTGTGAGTTTCAAGAAATAGCTGGGGAGTAGGTTGACTGCTGTTGATGAGGTTTTTAGTTTGGAGAGCATGCTTTTGATTGAAGTGGTGGAAACTGTTTTGAGGGTAAAGTTTGTATTAGTGTTATTTGTGTTGGGGGGATAGTGAGGAAGGAACTGCCCTGTGACACTAAGGACAGAACTGAGTTCACAAAGTGGGAGTTGAATTGTGTTTCAGTGGGAACTTTAGTGTCAGGGGTGGTTGGTTTGGGGGTAGCCTTTTGGGTGGATTTTAGTAGCTGGTTTACATTTTCCAACATTTTTGGGGGTTGTGTTGGTATTTAGTTTGTAATGCTGTGTAGTAGGATGTTTTGTCCAGCCTAATGCATTTTTTGCACGGTTGCGCAGTTCTTGGTACTTAGGCTTTGTGTTTCTTTGTTTTTTTGATAGTAAAGCCAGGCAGTGTCTCTGGACTTCAGGATTTGTTTGGTTTCTTTACTGATCCAGGAGTTTGTAGAGGTTCTAACCTTGATTTTACGCAATGGAGAGGCAGTGTCTAGGTGTTGTAGAAATGTTTTGTTGAAATATGCTACAGCCTGGTCAAGTAGGAGGGTTTTTTTTTTTTGGGGGGGGGGGGCAGTCACAGTTACAGAGTAAAGTGTTGAGGACCTCAGGAGATAATTTTTTTGTGTTTCTAGTGAATATATAGTTAGTGGTTTTGCATATGCTTGTTCTACTATGTATAAAGTATATTATGTTGTGGTCACTTAAGGTGTCTGGGAGACTGCCTGTGTGAAGGTACAATGTGGGATTGTTAGTTAGGACCCAGTCAAGGATGGATTCCCTTTTAGATTTTTTATCACATCTAGCTGGAATTAGAACTAGCTGCTGGTAGCCATGGAGATTTATTAGATTACTTGGTGGTCCTGATATACAGGTGAATCAATCTAGTTTGAAGTCCCCGAGAATAAGGGTTTCTTGTGAGTATGCAGAAGAACACCAGGATAAGAAGTCTTCAAAGCTAGCTGGTGTATTACCAGGTGGAATATAGATCACAATTGTGGTGATGTCCTTTTTAGGGTGAAGCTGACGTTTTGAGATACGTATGTCCCAATTATTGGGGGATGGGTAGGAGTTTGGTAATTGACATACAGTTAATTTGGATTTGTACAGTAAGACAGTTCCACCCCCTTTACGAAGTGGTCTGTCTTGTCTAATGTATTGTAGCCAGTAGGGAGAACTTCTGAGTTAGCTATGTTTTTATTTAGCCAGGTTTCTGTTAAAGCAACTATGTCTGGGGAGTAGTGTGCTATTGTGGCTTGGAGTTCAGGTGTTTTATTTTTGATACTTCTAATATTAATATTTAGCATTAAAAGATGGTTGGTTTTGCTGCTGTTGTTGATTTGCCCAGGGAAGAAGATAGTGGGAGTGTTATGTTCTGACATTTGTGTTGGAGCAGTTTGTGTAGGACAGGATGGATTTGGGCCTAGTTTGGGGTGGATATCCCCACTTATGGTGTGCCTGGTGTTAAAATGGTGATACAGATGTTGGAGTTTGGTGAGGAGTGTGAGAAAGTAATGTGTTTTTTTGGAATAGGAATGAGAGCATATGTGTTTAGTCCTGAATTGGTCCGTTATGTAGTTCTTGAACAATTGCAGGCAGATATTATTATAATGTGTGGTGTCTGTATATGAGAGTGCATAATGTAGTGTTATGCTACTAAGTTTAAGGATATTGCTAGAGTGATAATTTGTGGTGTTGTAAAGAATTATGAGAAGACAGACTAGACTTAGTTGTGTGATAGTCATGGTTGTAAAGTTTAAGTTGGTTCTAGGTGGGGGGGTCTGAATAGGAATTATAGGGTTGCACTATATGTGGATGGGGAAGTAGTGTGGGTGATGTAAATAATGCCTAGTGGGAATGATAGTGATTGGGCGTATTTTATGTGGAGCAAGTTGGTATGTTCTAATGTGATACGACTTGAGGAGCTGTGATTGGTGGAGGTGATGTGAGGGTGAGCTGTGGGTGTGGTTGTGATTACTATAAATGTAGAGGTAGTGGGGGTGGGAGGGAATAGGGGGCAGGGCAGGGGAGCGGAGAGAACCCGAGCATTAACGAGGGCAAACTGTGCAGTGCAGAGCTGACCAAGACAAGAGAAAAAAGTAAGTATTACTTTACAAATCTGAACACTTGAAACAAATTCCTGAGGTCTAATGGCTTTCCAGCAAGCAGAATGTAATTGCTGAAGAGCACTTGTGTCTTGGTGGGAGACTAGAAATTTAAAGATGGCTCCATGCTCAGCAGGATTCTAATATAGACTTAGTATTGGGGGAGGGAGATAGCACAAGGGGTGTAAACCAGGTGGAATGCAAAGAAACCAGAGAGGCAATCAGTGGAAATCAGTGAAGGCCTCAGAGGGGGGGGGGTAAGTAATAATTCAAACTACCTGTAAAGTGAAGGAGAGAACAGACAGCAAAGTTTATTAAGGTTGGGAGTGATTGACTTGCTGATTAGTAACCAGTTTGTGCACAGATTAGAGTAGGGAGATACATTAGCTATGAAGGGGAATGTATAGAGATGCAAATAAACAGGTGGGCCTCCAAGTGATACAAACTAAGGCAGAAAGCACTGAGAGGGCTGATTGATGGTTAATTTAGTCACAGGAATCTGAATTGAATGTATACTGTATATTGGGCAGTTAGGATTACTGTACTAGCTGGGGGGGGGGGGGCACAAGGCTACAACAGTCAAGTTTTATTAGCACGGTGAGAACTACTAAGAAATACTGCTAATGTAATAGTTTCACTCTCATAAAACATACAAGTAGAATGCCTGGGTGGACTGACCCTGCTCTTGAGGCTCAAAATGTATATCCTTGTTTAGTTTGCAGGACTGATTCCTTCTTATACTGTATGGGTGGAGTGGTAGCCGCAGACTGCAGATTTGCTTGAGTGTGCTCAGCAAGCAGAATGTAATTGCTGTAGAGCACTTGTGTCCTGGTGGGAGACTAGAAATTTTAAAGGTAGATACTATCATGGATTTTTGATAAATTCCACTGTCCAATAAATCAGTGAAATATACCATTTCTATTTCCCCATTTAGTCATTACTTTTTTCACTACACAACTATATGGGATTGCCTCAGCTCCACAAATCTTCCAAAAATATATGACAGTTATATTAGAGAGACCTCTCAATGAGGTTTGCCATATAGATGGTGTCTTCCTCTATAAGAAAACACAATCAGACCAATTAATGTGATGCTAGACTACATACTGTGTTAAACAAGATTCAGAATACAGGTAACACATTGTGCAGAATATGAAGCAATGTTTTTGAGTCATATCTTTACTGCTAATGGGCTGTACGGTGGTGTAGCAGTTAGCATTGTCTCCTCACAACAAGCAGTTCTCCAGTTCTATTCTCAGCTGGGGTGCTTTCTGTGTGAAGCCTGCATGTCCTCCCTGTGTTCGCATGTGTTTCCTCCAGGTGCTCCAGTTTCCTCCCACTTTCCAAAGACATACATCTGGAGCATTTCTCCCTGGACCTCTGCTGAAAATGGGCTCTGTCCCATTCGAACTTTCCCAATAAACAAATGTTAAATAAATAAAAAATAAAATAAATAATGTTGTGAAACTTGTCCCATAGAAAATCAGTCCTAAAAATAAGGCAGTCATCCACTGTTACAGAAGCACAAAGCTTCTTTGGAATGGTTAATCAGATGGGAACATTTATTGTACATCTGGCCAAAAGAAAGGGCAATCCCATGAGAAGCCTGCTAGCTAAACAGTGCCATTGGTGTTATGATTGCATTCAGCAAGGATCAACTCTTATGACCCAAACAAACAGCTGAAAGGGATGCATAGTTACATAGATTGAAAGCTCTCTTCCTTCATAGAGAGGGAGCAATGAAAGCTTGTTGCATATGTACTTGGATATTTATCTGTGAATGAGCAGTAATATGCATAGACAGAAAAGGAGGCCTTTGGCCTGATCTGGAGAGATAAAAGGTTCAAAGACTTTCTCACAGACCACCATTTTTAGCAAGAGACCAATCACAAATTTTAGAGAGATTTTTGGGTACCCAAGTTGTAAACAAACCTCCACACAGGTTCTGGAGACTTCGTCTCAAATTCATGAAATTCTAGTATACTATCAGTGGTGTTTTAGGTAAGTCTTTGTTGGCAGCAGTTACCTTATCTCATGCACTAGAATCTTGAGATGAGAAAAAGAGCAAACTGCAGATCTAATAAAAAGTACCAGCATTTATGTGGATGTTATAATCGAGAAGCTAAAAGCAGGTCCAACTTACCTAGTCAAGATCAGATAACAGTTACATACTGAAAATGTATATTCCCAAGTGATAAACTTTTATCAAAAAGAATGGTTGGACCGCAATAGATTGGACTGTGTTGTGAAACCATATCCAACAAAAAATAACATTTTTCACAGTTTGGAATAGTCTTTTTTTAAATGCTTGAGGTTGGTAACACATTCAGTGAGGCACAGCAGTATTCTAGACCAAATACCTGAGGGTCACCAGGAAGATGTGAAATGTAGACGGCATGCTAGAGATGTAGTCTAGTGGCCAGGGGTATTATCATCATCATCATCAACCCCCTGTTTCCCATTTTTCTACATGGGGTCGGGGTATCATGTTAACTGTCACCAACTCTCTTGATTCAGTCCCACACTCTTGCCTTCTTCAACACTCATGCCTGACTGTCGCAGATCTTCTTTCACATAATCCAACCACCTCTTTGCTGGATGTCTTTGCTTCCTGTTACCGTTTTCCTGCCTGCCCCAAATCTTCCTCACCAGATTGTCTTCTGCTTTTCTACACATGTCCCCAAACCACCATAATCTGTTTTCTTTGATCTTTTCTGCAACTGGAGCTACTTTGGCTTCTACTCTTATGTCCTCATTTCTTCGTTTGTCCCACAGTGTGCATCCTATCACCTTTCTCAGGCACGTCATTTCCATCACCTCTGGCGTCTTCATCTGTTTTGCCTTTACTGCCCAAGTTTCTGTACTATATAGTAGTACTGGTCACACCACTGTCTTGTACACCTTACTTTTCAGCTTCTTTGGCATTCTTCTGTCATAGACTACACCTGATATTCTATGCCAGTTGGCTGCAGCCCCTCTGATTCTAGCTTTGACCTCTTCATTGAGATTACCCTTTTCCTCAATTACTCCTCCCAGATATTTGAAGCTGTTTACCTGTTCCACTATCTTCCCTTCTAGCTCTATTCTCAGCTTCTTCTGATTCCCCCATTTTCTGCTATTACCGCCGTCTTATCTGTGCTTAGGTTCATCCCATGTCCCTTCAGATTTGCATTCCATTCTTCTATCCTTTGCTGAAGTTGTAGCTCAGAGTCTGCCTGTACTGCCACATCGTCTGCATACAGCAGTTTTGTTGATCCGTCCCCGTCAACCTGTTTTTCTAATATAGTCTATTACCAGTATGAACAGCAGTGGGCTCAGAGCTGAACCCTGATGTACACCCACTGGGAACCCCTCTGTGAGGCCGAACACTGTTCACACTTGAGTCTTTGTGTTCTTGTATATAGCCTGCACTAATTCTACCAATGTTTCTGGGGCTTCATATCACTGCAATACTGCCCAGATCAGTTTTCTTGGGACCTTGTCATATGCTTTCTCGAAGTCTAGGAATGCCCAGTTGGATTCTCTCCTCATCTCTAGCTTCTTGTCAAGTATCTGTCTCAGTGCAGACATCGGGTCAATTGTGCTGCACCCTGATCTGAATCCAAACTACTCATCTCCCATCTGACATTCTACTACTCTGCGTACGGCTGTATGAACAAATAAATGAGCTTGTGCTGAACTAGAAAGCTTGTACCTCTCAGCAAGTCAATCCAATGAAACTATTAATACCAACTGAATCACCTGAGTTTAGTGTTTGTGACAAGGTCTGTTTTTCTGTTGTTTGGGATGGTAATGGAAAAGGAAAAGAAGTTCTTAGTATGAATGTTTTGGTGTGAATAAGAGCATTTTACTTTTGTTAGGGCTCAGTAGGAGCTGAGAACTATCCAGTTATGTTTCATTGGATGAGAAGAACTCTTGTGTCAGCTGGTGTAGCATGTGTAACCCTGAGGAATGTGCAGAGAGGCATGTCAGAACTCTCCATGCATGCCACAAATGCAGTCAAGACTCTTGTCCTGAGTGGAATTCTTCCTTTTCCAAGAATGATGCCCGGATACAAAGAAAAGATAATTAGCTTCAGCAGCTGACTAAATATTTGGTGTCATTCCAGGGAAATCCAGTATGCATCCGCATGGAAAGACAGGTTTGACAGTCCTGTTTGCTTTACAAAGGACAGCCTGAATAACTCATTTCAAGGCTTTCACATACTGGCTATTAGGACCTTTTTTTAGGCAGAGTCCAGCTAACGGACATTCCAGCATAACTAACGTATCAAATCCCAAACAGGATGACATTAAGGATGCTCTGCTCACTGCCAGAAGTCTCAACAACAAACTGCCTGGCTCTGAGACCCTCCTGCATTTGGAATGCAACTTTATGTGTAATTACTTAAACTTGGTTTAAATGTTCAGAATGTACTCCCTCCATACCTGCATTGTGCATATACAATCCCTTCAGACTTAGTGGGAACTGTGGCGGAATCTCTGTATTTATCAGGGACCATATCGCCTCTAGATAAATTCCCACAGACCCACAAAGAAAGCTCATTCAACTCCAATTCACACTAAACAACATCAACTATTAGTTACAGAACATTCTCTATGTCAGCTGCAAATCATGTAACATTTGTACAAAGAAAAAAGTTCAACAACTAGTAAAAACCAAAATTGAAGACAAACCACACTGGCAACTGTCCGAATAAATTAGCGCTTTCGTTTACTGGCAAATTGTAAACTTCTTCAGATAAAACAGCCATCATGTTACATTACTTAAATAGTATAATACAATATGATGTCATAATTGTATAATTCAATTATTCAATTAAACACTAACTTTTTAAAGAAAAATGCACATATAGAACCACATAACTTAATATTAACTACATAATTAATAAGAATTATATATGTTATAAAGATTTTTTTTTAAAAATACATGTATATACATATATGCATAATAGTACCAACTACCTGCTTAGTGCTTTTAGTTTCAACAAACTTTTAATTGAAATCATTTCATTCAGCCCTGGTGGTGTGTTTGCATCAAGCTTAAGCTGCCATAAAATTTCCTTCTCTTCTAGTTTAAGGGTAGATGGACCCCCCCTCTCAGTGTTATGAACACAATCAATAATTACAAACTGAAAATTATGGCCAGGGTTTTGTGTAACATGTCTAGCCAAAGCATTAAGGGGGTTCTGCTTGTTAATAGCATAAATATGTTCACGAACACGATTCTTGAAGCTTCTATCTGTTTTGCCCACATAAAATGATGTACAAAGGGCACAGATTCCCAAATAAATCACCCCTTTAGAATTGCAATTAAATTTATTATTAATATAAATCCTATGTTTCCTTATTTGAATGGAACTAGCGATTTTAATGTATTTACACCAAGAACAAGATTCACATTTATACATTCCACAGTGGGGTTTATAAGTGAAGGTACCCCCCTGTTCTAAAATCTCCTTCAGATTCAAACCCCGTCTATAAGTAAAACTTGGTTCTGGTGCAACAATTTTATTAATTTCCGCATCATTAAGTAAGAAACACCAATTTTTCTCAAAGATGTGTTTCAGACTTCCTACCCCTTGAAAGAAAGTAGTAATGAAATTAGAAAGTGAACATTCAGAACTTTTCTCCTCATTATATACTGGACCTAAATCATTTAATTCTAACCCTAGGTAACATTTGTAAATGTGGAAAAAACACAAGATAAAGCACCAGAGCAGAGTACTGCAGTAATCACAAAATAAGTCCAACTGGTAAAATTCACGAACACTTTTAATCACGTTTAACAGTCAAGTTAAAGCGCTTTTCGTCTACTTAATCAGTAGACTTCCTCAGAACTTCACAAAATACTTCATTCAAACAACTTAAATAACCCAATAATGTATGATAACAGCTGACAATAATCCAATGCAATCATTTCAATTCAACTTTTAAAGGCATACTCACATAAACATGCAAACAACACAATGGACTCTTAAAAATACACAAATGTATTTTAAAATGCTTTTTTGAATAAACTTTAGTTCTGCAGACACAGGTAGTTGAAAATAACTATAAAATTAAGTCTCTTATACTACCTAACATAGAAACATTACCTTCTTAAACTTTTCAACTTCAACACACAGCTAATAGAACACAGGTCATTAAGACCTGGAAATGAGTAAGAATTCAGTTTAATCTGCCATTTTAGTTCTTTCTCTTCTAATAGCAGATGTAAAGGAGCACCCTGATGTTTATCAAGGATTTGATCGATAATTAAAAATTTAAACTGATGATCTTTACATAATGAAATATGTTTTGCCAATGCATTTTCTTGTTTAGCTCTCTTTATTGCATAAAGATGTTCATAAATTCGGTCCCGGAGTCTACGTTCGGTTTTTCCAACGTAGAACCCGGGACATTGTTGACAAAGTGCTAGGTAAACAACCATACGGGAATTACAATTTGTTCTGTGTTTTAAATTATAAACTTTTCCATTAATTTTAAATGTATTTGTTTCAAGAATGCAATTGCACCTATTGCAACTTTGACATTTAAATGTACCAGGAGTTCTTACAAAACTAACAGGGGGTTGTTCTAATAAGTTCTTCAAATTTCTACCTCGCCTGAATGTAATTTCAGGACGAGTTCCCAACTTATTGTACAGGAAGGAATTAGTTTTAAAAATATCCCAGTTCTTTTTTATAATGTCCACAGTGACGCAACTATTAATATTAAAGGTTAGAATTAATCTGGGATAGCTTTCCTTATCCTCTTTAATATTACAATGCAAGAGGTCGCTAGATGTATTATAGGAAAAACTCAAGTTTGTTTCTTCCCTAATAGCTGGTGTGTCAATGTGTACACTCAAAATAGGTTTATACACTCCTGTCTGTCTTTTAAAAGTAACTTCTTTTATGAGTGCTTCCAAAAGAGGAAGTGGATACCCCCTGAGTGTGAACATAGATTTTAAATGTTCACATTCAGTTTTGAAATCAGTATCCAAACTTACAATTCGGGCGGCCCTCACAAGTTGTCCCTTAACAACCGATCTCTTTTGAAAGTTAGGGTGACAACTAGTGAAGTGTAAGAGTGAGTTAGAGTATGTAATTTTTTTATGAATAGTAGCTACAAATGCTTTTAGTTCATCTTTCTTCTCCAACCATGTATCCAAATATGCTACGTCACTTGTACTAAAGGTCGATGTAAAATTCAAAAAAGTTGTAGAAGCATTGAATATCTCAATAATATTTTGACTTAAAGTTTCATCACCTTTGAGTAGTATAAATATATCGTCTAGGTATCTGGTATAAAAACAAATCTTCTCATTCAAGAAATTGTTGTTAAAAACATGTTCTCTTTCCCAAAATGCCATCACTGTGTTAGCTATACTAGCCCCACAGGGGGAGCCCATTGCCACCCCCACCTTCTGTAAGTAGAAATTATCTCCTAAAGTGAAGTAGTTGTTATATAAGATAATTTCAAGCAGTTCGATCACTAGAGAAGTTTCCACTATGGAAGCATTTTTCCTCTTTAAAGTAGTAGCCACCCACTCTGTAGCTATGTCATGAGGTATACAGGTGTACAAGTCCTTGACATCAACTGTTAAAAAGTTACAATTGATGTCATAGTGTAGTGTGTCAATTTTAGCTAAAAATGACCATGAATCTTTACAAATGTGCTCTTCATCCTTAAGATATTTTTTCAGGATAGAATTGACTAATTTAGCACAAGTGTAAGTTGGTGAACCTTGACTATCTACAAGTGGTCGCATGGGGGGGTGGTTGATGTTCTTGTGGATTTTGGGTATACCAAATAACCTAGGATATCTAGGATATGAAACTAACATGTAATTATATTGTTCTTCATGTAGTCTACCTTCAATAAACATATCTTCAATACTACTCTTAATGGAGGAATATGCCCTATTCGTCTCAGATCTAGAACTAACCTCATAGGCCGCATTATTAACCAAATCAGTCATCTTACTAAAGTAGTCATCCTGGTCAAATATTACAGCTCCTCCCCCCTTATCAGGTTTACAAATACGTAAATTATGAAGTCGGACAAACTCAATAAGTTTGTTCTCTTTGTTCCTCACATTAAAATTATCAATGTTGGTCAAATGCTTTACATTGTGTCTCAAATCTAACTCACACATAGTTTCGAAAAGTTGAATTAATGGGTGCAAAGGCGGGTTGAATGTACTGGGAATACGAAAAGGATCTAAAGTAGTACTATTTCCCTCATACCCGCCAAGTATCAAATTAAAATTCAATTTTCGAGTGTAAAGTTTAATGTCCAGGGTCGTACTAACTAAATCCATGTTGTTTTTAGGAACGTACGTGTACCCCTTAGACAGT
>NC_056745.1:1141798377-1141915877 GCF_019279795.1 Protopterus annectens
TATATATATATATATATATATATATATATATATATATATATATATATATGTTTAAATATTTCTTTTGATATACTTAGAAAGTTGCTAGAATAAGAAACTTTGCATTAGTAAGCTTTCTCTGAAGGATACAAAGTATGAAATCCACATCATTCCATCCATCTACAACCTCTTTTTCCCATTTTTACACGAGGTCAAGGTGTCACATTAACAATGACAGTCATCTATAGCCATTGTTCAAATCAGTGAGTGCCTGTCATTATTTAGAAACTGCAGTTTACCAGAATTTGCCAGCAAAATACAATTTTTGCAAGGAACAGACCTAAATACTTCCAAAGTTCTTTGCTCAAGAATTCTGGACAAAGCCAAAAATAAACAGGGAGGGACAAAAATGGAAAAATTTTAAATACTGTTTTCTCAATTTGTTAAAAAGGTAAACCCATTGGGCAAACTGCTCCTTTTCAATGGTGACCAGGGAACACTATTTCATGAAAAAACTTGCTCAAAGTCACAAATTGGGCAGATGAAGGTGATAAGATTCAAACCTTATATTTCTGATTAGAGGAAATGGCTCATTAACATGTTAGAGCCTTAAGAACCAGACAACTCTAATGCTTGTTTGTCTTCTTGGCTTTTCCCGGTTAGGGGTCGACACAGCGGAACTCCGGTCCACTAATGATTGGCAGTCGATTTTTATGGTGCCGAGTTGCCAGCCCAACGTCCAACCTTCAACAAAGGCATGCTCATTCACGCATGTCTTTCAGAGGCCAGACGACCGCGGGGAAGACATGCAGACTCCACACAGAAGGCACTCTGAACAGGAGAACTTCTTGCTGTGAGGCAACAACGCTACCACTGTACAACCCCGGCTTCTTGTAAATTTTTTTTTATGAAAGTTTTAAATTAATTCCAAATCTCTGTGATCATTGCTTTCTCTCTCTTTGCCTCTCCCTTCTTTTCCTCAGCAAATCACCTTATGGGGCACCTATCTCTCCATTCACTTCTTCCACTAGCAATATAACTTTATCTATCTCACAATTTTTCTAACCACTCCTATATCCCATTATACCTTTTAGTGTTAGTCATCTTCATCAGTAACCATTTTTTCTTTCACCTCTTTCTTTAACTACTGCCTACCTACTAACTTACTTTTTCATCCTACTTCCTTTTTCTCTCAAACATGTATAAGTATGTATAAAAAAATCAAAAAAATGTTGTATCTTCGGTGTCAATACTGCATTTCAAAAATAAACAAAGCAGTAGGTTTTGCAAGGACATGCATTTTCTGAACAATGTGAATTATGAAACTCTAATAACTTGCATTATTGACTGTCTGTAATCCTTAGTTATCTACCAGAAAAAAGAAGTAAACAAGTGACAGTACATAAATATGATGCAAAATCAAAGGTGTTCTGCAAAGCAGGAGACAGATAAGACCTTAACAGAACCATAGGTTTTTCATCGACATGCATTCTGAACAGGAACTATGAAACTTTGATGACTTGCATTATTACCTGTAAATCTCAATGATTTTTTTCATTTCAAACACCTTTATTGAATTATCACTTGTGACACAGGCAGATTTACATTTACATAAAAGTAATCAAACTATATTAACATAACAAACATTATACTTCATATATATTGCTATATAACATATAACCTAAGCAATATTTCATAAATTATTTAATTCCTGCCTTTTTTAAACAAGAAACATCTTTATTAAACTATCAACACAGGCAAACATACAGATATATAAATGAAAATAAACCACACCGACACAATCCTAGTTGCAATCATAGGTTCATAGGTTCATAGGTTCATACTAGGCTATCTGCCCTAGGGCATTTATAAGCCTAGCCAGAGTGTGTTTGGCTTTCGCCACCCATTTAAATTAATTTTGCTATGCCCTTTTTTGAAGTTAGTATACTGTGCCTCTGTCTAACAGTGACACAGAAGGGATAGCCAGGGTAAACCTATGATCTCCCATCCACTCATCAAGATTCTTCTTCAAGAGAGTCAATGTGGGACTCTGCCTAACCTGGACTGGGATTTTATTCCAGAGTGAAGGGAGCCTCTGGGTTATGAATCTGTCCCTCCAGCATGTCCTATTTATTTCAGTGCTGAGGTTCAAGTCTCTCGAGCGCGTAGCTCGATGGGATTTGGATTTTCTGAGGTGCAGCATGTCCATTAATTCCGGGTTGGACATGGCTTTATACGTCAGGCACACATGCCACTGAGTAGAGCTGGAGTTTCTTTAACCGGACAGCATATGGCATCTGTTTGAGCCCTTTGATCCTCTTGGTGAGGTATTTTTGGGGTTTTTCCAGTTGCTGCAGGTGTCTGGTAAGGTACATCCCAAAAGGGGCATGGTACTCAATTATGGGCCTGATGAGGGATGAGTAAAGAGGCACAATGACCTCCCCTGATCTAGATGTGAATCCCTTCATGATTAGGTGGGCTATATAAAATGTTTTTCTAACCACTTTGGCCACTTGGTTGTCAAATGAGAGATTGCTATCAACTTGGGTCCCCAGGTCCCTAATGACTTCTTCTGTACTTAATGGATTACCACCTATGTGGTAATTTGTGGGCACTTTGTTTTGGCCAAAGGGGATGACTATACACTTTTTGGCGTTTAGCTTGAGGCCATGGCTCTGTCTGTTTCTATGAGGCCCTTTTGGAGGATGCTTATTTCGGCTGGAGAGTCGATTATGGCTCCCAGTTTGCAGTCATCTGTGAACTTGGTCAGCCACAGTCCTTCCATGTTGGCCTGTACCGCCGAGAAATATTTACCGAACAAGAGAGGTCCCAGGACTGAGCCTTGTGGGATGCCACTTGTAACTGGTTTGGAGTCTGACATGGCTCCAGCAATTCTAACCATGTGGGTTCTGTCCTTGAGCCAGTTTGCAACCCATCTAGTGACATAGGGGTTTATGTTTAAGCTGGTGAGCTTAACTATAATGCCCGAGTGGGGTATTGTATCGAAGGCTTTTACGAGGTCCAGGTAGGCTGTGTGGACCACCTTCTCCTCATCAATGGCCTTGGTGACTGTTTCAAAGAAATCGACCAGGTTTAAGAGGCAGGATCTGCCCTTAACAAAGCCAAACTGGGTAGGATCCAGTGTCTGTAGGTCCCCAATATCTTTATTTATAAGGTCCGTGATGATCCTTTCCATAGCTTTGCAGACCAAGCTAGTCAGGCTTATGGGGCGATAGTTTCCAGGATCCATTGAGGCACCACCTTTGTGGAGAGGGACCACTGTTGCTGTACGCCACTCTTTGGGTACATATCCTGTAGTAAGGCTGAGATTGAACAGTCGTTTTATGTTTGGGTTTAGCTCTTCTTGGAGTTCATGTAGGATGCAGCCCGGGACACCGTCTGGTCCCATTGATGCTGTGTTTTTTGCTTTGGAGAGGGCGGCTCTTACCTGAGCATCTGAGATGTCAGGGGGGGGGGGGCAGAACTCTGTTGGGATATATATTTGCCCTTTTGGTGGGGAGGGGTGGGGAGTTTGCACTGAACCTGTCAGCTAGGATGTTGGCAATGTCTGTGGGTTCGGTGTATTTTTTGTCATTTTGGACTAATTCTGAGCATATCTGGGAATTCCCACCCAGGTTCCTAACATAACTAAAGAAAGCCTTGTGATTATCCTTAGTGTCCTGTGCAATATTTCTCTCAAAGCTGGCCTTAGACAATTTTATGAGTGCCCGTAGTTTTTTGCTAATACTGATCAGAGATGCCTTCCCTTTTTGGGATTTTGCTCTATCATGTAGTAGCTTCCTCCTTCTATTGTATAGTTTGTTTATGGCTGGGGTCCACCAGACAGGACGTCTGCCTTTGGAGGATTGGGTCTTGGTTTTATTCGGGATTGCATGATCCATGCATTCCTGAAGGTGTTCATAGAATGCGTTTATAAAGGATTCTGCGGTCTGGGCCGTATTTTCCACAGGCCCGGGGGCTTTGAAGAATTCCACCCCTGTTTTGAGGCATGTGAAATTTGCTTTAGAGAAGTTTTTCACTGTGGTTTTCTGGGCAGGGGGTGGGGTCGGGATGTGAATATCCAGTGAGATTAGTTTATGGTCTGATCTTACCAGTGAGGGATACACTTCTGGTCTGGAGCATAGTGTCCCCATGTTGGTGATGATCAGGTCCAGTATGTTTTCCCCTCATTACAAGCCATACAGACAAACTCCCAGTTGTAAACATTATAATTACTTATAATCTACCCATTTTTTCTCACTCAAACATTACATAGCTCATTTAAGTCCTGCTGCCTTTTAAACATCATTTCTCCCTTGTATGTATTGTTCCCACAATTCCCATTTTTTCCTATGTAGTTTGCTCCTAACCCTTTCTGAAGATCTCAGTTTCAGTCATTTTATCTCTGTTACAATATTCACTTCTTCCAGTATAGCTGGCTTAGATTTTGATTTCCATTTTCTAGTAATTGCTTTTCTGGCAGCAACCATTATTAGACACAGCAAGGCCTTACCATGTCTAGACAATTCTGATTCTTTATCATAGCTCAGAAAAATAATCTCCCTCATCAAACCAGTCTGCCCACCCAGCATCTCTGACAGTGCATCCCGCAGGGAATCCTTAAAGTCTGCCAACTCACCACACTCCCAACAAATATCTTCCCAATTACCTCTTTCTTCCCCTTCACACCTCCAACATTTGCTGTCTGACTGAGGAAAAATTCTCTGGAGTTTACTTGGAGAATAAAAATATCTGTGTAAAGATTTCCAGGCAAAACCCCTCAAATCTTCAAGATTTTGTTGCATATTTGGGAGACATACATATCTCCTCCCATTGTTTATTTTTTTTATTAATTTTTTTTCAATTGCTTATCCAGTCTCTCTTCCCAATCTTTTCTAACCTCCTCTGATTCGTATAGTTATCATGGCAGCTTCTGTTCTAGATTCTGTTAAAAACTCTACCAGTTCTGATCTTTCATTTAGAACCCCCCTTTGTATTTCTCTTTGCCTATACTTTGATATCAGTCCTAGATACACAAGGCAATCTCTAACCTGCAGTCCAAATAAATTCTTGGCATCCTCCCATTCTATCATCTTTCCCTCTCTAGTTATTTGTTCCCAATACCTTGCCTCCTTTGCTAGTTTTCTCCAACACATTCCAGTCCCCTCTTGCCTACTGTCGGTATCCCTAATTACAGTCATCCCTATCGGCAGAATCTCCTTTCTCCATTCCCATGTTGGTTTAGTTCTTAGAATATTTTCTGCTACATTTTGAATATAATATTCTGTATGATTATTGTTATTCTCCTTAAAGGCCTGCATCCAAAATCCCAGTCTCTCCTTGCTTCTTGAGCTTCCTCCTGTTTCATCATCATACCTTTTCACTTTGAATTATTGTTTTCTGCTTGTGGTATGTATAGGAGTCTTAACTGTGTAGCTTTAAAATACCCATTCAAATTAGGTAATCCCAATCTTCCCAGTTCTACTGGAAGAATCAGCTTATCCCACTTGACTCTTGCCATCTTCCCCCCCAGAAAAAGTTCTTCAGCTCCTTATTAATTGCTACCCACAACTTCTCCTCTGGTTGATAAAAATATCCCTAACCTGTGTATAAGACTAAAGGGACTAAAAATGTTTTAACTGCTTGTATCTTACTATCGGGTCTATATTAGATCATCGAAACAGCAGAATTTTGAATTATCCAATATCGAACCCAATATCGCGAATGCTGAAAACAGTGAAGCTGCACAAAACCAAATTCTTTCCTAGGGAAAGAATTCGGTTGCCCATTGTTGTGGCTTCGCTGTTTTCAGAGATGAGGTGGAAAGTTACGGGCTGGGTTAAGGTAAGTGTGTGATCGTGTGGACGTTTGGGTTAGGGCGATGGTTGGGTGAGTTAGGGTTAGGACGCGGATCAGGTAAGTGTGCGATTGTGACAGAATTTGGGGTTAGGGGCAGGTTAAGTGAGATAGGGTTAGGGCGCAGAGGTGAGTGTGTGATAGTGAGAATTTGGGGTTAGGGGCGGGTTAAGTGCATTAGGGTTAGGGCGCGGGTGAGGTGAGTGTGCAACAGTGACAGACCTTAGGGTTAGGGTCTGGGTTAAGGTAAGAGGATAGAGAGTAGTGTATGTGCAGTGTAGTGTAGGGTTAGACGTAACTTTTAAATGTGTGTGTGTGGATTGCTGCTTTTTAGTGTGCTTGTGGTGTGTGTGTGTGTGTGTGTGTGTGTGTGTGTGTGTGTGTGTGTGTGTGTGTGTGTGTGTGTGTGTTTCTTGGAACAGAAAATTTTTTTCCCTAGGAAAAAAATTGCTGTTTTGAGGTTTCGATATTGTTAGGGTTAGGGTTTTGCAGTTCAATGTTACGGCACTCAATAATGAGCCATTTCGATGATCTGATATAGACCCTTACTATTCATATCATATAACAAAGCTTCAATTTTCTGTTTTTGTATTATCTTTTGTTTAGTCTCTTTACACAAATCCTTAACTGCCACACTAGAATCATTTTTAATCCATACTCTTAAATGTTTCATTTTATCATGTCCTAATAAATATGAGTATTCCTGAACCAGTTCATGTGTGGGTGGGTAATTTACCACTATTGTCTTTGTTTTAACTTCATTAATTTTGTATCCTGAAAAGATCCGAAACTGTCTCAAAATGTTCCACAACACTCTAATGTCCTTTTCTGGTTTTGTCAGGTATAAAATAATATCACCTGCAAATAAAGCCAGCATTTTTTAATTACCATACCAATTGTATCTTTGAATTTCTGAGTCCTTTATTTTCTTTGCCAGTGTTTCCAAATATAATGTAAATAATAAAGGGGAAAGAGGACACCCCTGCCTGGTTCCTCTGCTCAAGCAGAAAGTATCAGAGAGGGCCCCACTCAGTTTAATTTTTGCCTCTGATCCCTCATATATCCACCTAATCAGTGATTTTTTTTAATCCTCAGTGATTTATTAATAGAGGAAGAAGTGAGTGAAGGTCTGGCACTTATTGCAGAGGATTAGGACTCTATGCTTTTAATGAGTTACTAACTGTAATCAAGCCTAGAGGGTTTGATTATTTCTACTTCCATTTGCCTGTTGTGTGACTGAGCAAATCACTTAACCCAATAGGTATCCTGACAAACATTAAAAAAAGGTAAAAACATTTTTTTTCTGTGTAATAAAAACAAATAGCAATAACTTATGAATATTTTAAGAACTAATAACATTACCAGCAAATGACATTTTTACATTACCAGAAAAATGATGTTCAAAGAAACCACCACAGCAAAAAAAAAAAAAAACACCCACATATGCAGACACACACACACACACACATGCACACACACCAAGGAAAATGCTAAAATTGTCTTTTAGGAGCTAATGGCAGGAGCTGTTTTTAATAAGAAATGCCACTAAAACTAATTGCATCACCTTCTCAGAACATGTGCCGTTACTGACTTTTTAATAAGAAATGCAGATAAAATTGGGAGTTGTGGTTAAGACAGTTTTTTTTATTTTCTTTTTTTTTAATGTTTATGGGGCCCTTCTGATGGCACCAGGTCCTAGACAGCTGCCTAAGTCACATTGTTAAGGATGTGGCCCTGAGCCTGATTAACCCAGTGCAGGTTTACACTGAACACAATACCAGTCCAACAATCTTTCATAGCTGTAATATTTACCCAGCCCCTCTTTATATCCTTTCTTACTTTAAATCTAGCAGCGATGAGCATCATGGTGAGTCAACACAATCCCCTTATTAACAGCCTTATAGCATATGGAATCCTGATTCAGTTTATGAACTGCCTCACTCTCACTCATGAAGAACTCTTACTGAACCCAAAGGACTCTTCAGGTATCTGGGATCCTCACTCAGTCAGCTATAGACAGTTTAACACTATCTTTACCCCACCTGCATCTATACAGAATCCGCATATTGCAAACTCAAATTAGTCTTAAGCTGATGTCATTAATACATGTTCACCAGAGCCTGCTAGTACTCTGAAGACTAGGCATTTGCCTAAATCCTCACATTTACCTCGTGCATATAACTCAGCATCAGCGGCCCATACCCAACATACTGCTTGCTCTGACACTTTAGGAATTACAGGCAGTAACAAGGTCATGTAACTTTCATGCAGAAGCTCTTAAGGCAGCAAGACCAAGTTAGAATGTCTGACAAAGTCCTGGTGATAGGTGACTCCATAATTAAACATACAGATGCTCCAATTAGTAGGATAAGCAATGGTAGGGTAATGGTTAGTTACTTCTCAGATGCCAGCATATTTAATGTTACTAAAGCCCTCAAGTTCCTTCACTCTAAGTACTCGTGACATGATCATTGTTTACATAGGAGTGAGTGACTTAAGATGCATCTCCTTGGATACATGAATAGAGACATAATGACTCTCTCAGAATATGCAGTTGGAAAGGGAATGAGACCATGCTTTCTCCATAGTGTCAAAAGTCACAACGTTGAATGTGCACAACGCCAAACCATTTCTGTTAAACCTATACCAGCGAAACCTTAGAAATGTAACAAATCTTCAAAAGTCGACATTTTCGACCACACCACGCCTACAAACAAGTGCTAATATGGGTCGCAAAGGGGGTGAGATTTTGTGGTTTGGATTGTGAGTGTCAACATTATGGAGGTAAACCATGAGATGGTTAACAACCCTTGCTGCTTGCTAGGAATGGTCTGCATCATATTTCTCATTTCTTCTGTATATTAACTAAGACTTTTTCTTCCCCCCAGTGCCCTTTTTTAGGTAAGGTGAATATGAGAGTTTTGTCAAATATCCCACATAGATAACCAAAACCAAAATCAAAATCATATAAAGTAGAACTGCTCAATGCTGTATTTCTTAGACATTCCTAATCCCTAAAATATGGATATATGTTTAGTTACTGAAACATAGATTCAGAACAGCCTAAGCACCTCAGCAGCACAGAGTTTTAATGCTGAACTGGATATTGTAGCTACTAGCTAGTGGGAGGGGTATATCTGTGTTTCTAAGAAACTATTTAATCCTGAGACTTGCAATGTAAGATAATAACACAGAACTCCTCCACATTCATGTTATGATAACCAAATCCCCGTACCACATAGTAACCAGCTACTTTACCACCCTTGACACCAGTAGACCATGAGACATATCTTAACAATCTAACATAGCTCACCACAGAAACAAACAGTATTCTCTTGGGTGATTTTAACTATCCCTCCATTAACTAGGTAACTGGGTGCCCTTCTCCACCACAAACAGGTATGAGCATTCATTACTGGACTTCATTAATGTTGTCTTCTTAGTCCAACTAGTTGAAATCCCAGTGAAGGGTTCAAATATATTAGACCTTGTTCTGACAAATATAGTCACCCATACTCAGAACCTACAGTTACCAAATCTCTGGTCAAAACTGACTATCATGCAGTAACATTCACTCTAGGTATGAGACCTGAGTCACCTCAAAATCCACCCATCTTCAGAGAAAATTCCCAAGGCCATTCTCTAGCTAACTGATGCCCTAAGCAAAGTCAAACACCCTCCACAGCTAGATGATCCTGCTTCACATGCTGAAATTTCACAGATAAATTCTATACCCACCTTCAAGATAGCATTGAGGCCTTGATCTCCATAAGATATAAATACAGTGCCAAATTTAAGAATAAATGCATTTGGTGGAACCCTGGTTTTAACAAACTTCTAGCCCATATAAACAAACTTAATACCCCATCATCTGCAGAACAGTGCAGAATAATCAACAAAGAACTATGAATTACAGGTTAATTGCCATCCTTGATACAGATAAAGCCTTTTTCAGCTATGTCAAAAGCCTAATAAGTAATAAGCAGCACTTTACAGTTGTGTAAATGATTTGCAAAGCAATCTGCAAATTAATGTAGTTACTAAACATCTGACTGGATTAAAACAAGTATTTTAAAATCATTCAATGCTTCTGTTTCTAATGGACTGGTCTGGTTTAATCTGATAACCCTTAACTATAGTCCTACAAATCAACATCACTCAAACTTTATACAGACTGCGCATGGCTTAGACTGAGTGAGAATATTTAACTAATTCAGAGCTGAATTGCTTACTGACTGAGCAAAATTAAGAGGATATTCAATTTCATTATATGGTAATGAAGAAAGAAATAATTAAATTAATTCAGCACACAAGTTAACAAAGCTCTCTGGTTATGGGATAATAATTAAGAAATGCATATTTTTCAAGTCGTGCTCCATATCTGATTTAACAATACAGCCATTGCATCACAGCTGCCGGGTAAAACTTCCATGAAGCATATAGTCTGAGGACCCAAAACTGACAATCATGTGTACGCATTCCTCAAAGGTACATTTAGAGGGGCTGCTAAGGATGCTACAGCTCCCTTGCTAATGTTTATGTTAAGAAGTAATCAGGCAACAAATGTTAAAACAATTTTGAGTTAGGCTTTTCCATATTACAGTTTTATCTGTAAACTGTACTAGCAGTCAAGCTCTTTCATCACTGTAGACATTTTGTTGTAAAAGCAGTCCATCCAGATGTGTGAAATGAAGCTCTTAGAGCAATTAACAGATAATTAATTGAAGTTGTATTTTACATCTCTACAGCAGAAATTCTAAAAAGCAGTCTGAGCCTCTAATTTGTAACTATAAACCATGACAATCATATATAGTTTGTTGTTTCATATAGTAAATGTTATATTTTTGTTGCAATTCCCAAAATAAAATTGTGGGTGCAACCAATGACAAGACTCAAGAGGAACCAAAGTTACACAACGAATGAAAAGAGTGTTAACACTGTTATATTTCATGTCCATGTGATGATGCAATATCATAGGATCATAGGAGATTACTAGGCCTTCGACCCAGAGGTCATTTTAAGCCTAGCCGTTTCATCCCAATGTATTATCATAGACATGCTAGTCAATACTCAAGATTGCATTTAGTGATGAATGCCCATGTCCAGGAGGGTTGTGGGCTCTATCTCCAGTAAGAATTTATGGTCCCCCATCTACTCATCCAAGTTCCTTTTGAACAGTGTCATAGAGGTACTCTGTTTCACATGAATTGGTAGCCTGTTCCAAAGATGCGTCAGTCGCTGGGAGATAACTGTCTCTCCAGCTTGTCCTCTTTAAGTCGCAGGCCATATTTAGGTCCCCTGGAATGGGTAGCCCTAGTCCCATTTGGTTTATGGATCTGCAGCAAGTTTATTAGGTTCAGGTCTTGGACTGCTCTGTAGGTCAGGCATAAGTCTCTCCTAAGAAGTCTATACAATAGAGTAGTACAGTGACAGGGACGTAAGTCAGTCTGTGTAAGGCACATGCTGGAGACCCTTGATTTTCTTTGTTAGAAACCTCTGAGATCTCTCTAATTGCTGCAGATGCTTAGTACGTAGTACATGCCGAAGAGGGCATTATACTCAATTATGGGCTGGATAAGTGCCGAGTATAGGGGATTATAACTTCTTTTGCTCTCAAGGTGATACCGTTAGTAATCAAGTGTGCTACATAGAAAGCTTTACTTACTACAATGGACACATGGTGGTCGAAGTTAAGGTCACAGTAAATTTATGATCCCAGGTTCCTTACCACTTCATGGGTACTTAGGATACTGTTTTCTATTTGATAATGTGAAAGGAGGGGTTGTTTGTGCCAAAGGGAATGATGATGCATTTCTTTGCATTCAAAGTGACTAATACACCAGTTGTTTGTCTGCATTAGACACTGCTGGAGTGTAGTAACATCATTTGGGGATTCAATGATTGCACCTAGTTTGCAGTCATCAGCAAACCTGGTCAGCCACAACCCCTTAGTTTTGACCTGAACTTCTGAGAATTATATGCCAAACAGTAGTGGGCCCAGTACTGACCCCTGTGGCACCCTGCTGGTAACAGGTCTGGTAACAGGTCTGCTGGTTGATTGGGAGTCACCCACTTTGACAGTGTATGACAGTGTATGTCTGATTTGTCAGCCAGTTGGCAACCCATTTTACAATGAAGGGGATTACATTCAGTTTGCTAAGTTTATCAGTAAAGCCTGAATCTGGGATTCTGAAAAAACCTTTGCCAAGCTGAGGTATGCTATGCACACAGATTTGCCCTCATCAATAGCCTTGGCCACACTTTCAAAGAAATCCACCAGATTTAACAGGCAGGATCTGCCATTTATGAAGCCGAGTTGGGTAGGATCCAGGGATTGGAGGTCACCTGTGTCTTTATTTATGAGGTCCATAATGATACATTTCATGGCCTTACAGATGAGGCTGGTCAGGCTTATGGGTAAGTTGTTCCCTGGGCCTGTTGCTAGGCTACTTTTGTGGAGGGGAAAAACTGTTGCTGTTCTCCATTCCACAGGAATAAACCTTGTGGTTAGGCTATGATTGAAAAGGGGACTTAGTGGTGATGCTTGTTCATGTTTTAGCCTGTTTAGAAGACAGCCTGGGATGTCATCTCATCCCATAGAGGCTGTGTTTTTTACCTTGGACAGGGCTTTGAGGACCTGCTCTTCAGATATGTAGGGCAGGGGGCGTGTTTGGGTGGAGGTTTGTTGTAAGTTAGGAGAAGTTTAAGAGACTGAAATTTTCACCAAACCTACCCACTAGCAGGTTTGTTATCTCTGTGGGGTCAGTGTGTATAAGACTGTTGGCCACTAGTTCTGCACATGTTTGGTTCTTACCCTTTAGATTATGTGTAAAGCCATAAAAGGCCTTATGGATATCAATGGCTGTGTTTCCTCCCACATCGCAAAGACATGCTGTAGGTGGATTGGACACTCAAAATTGGCCCTAGGCATGCATGTGTGCATGTCTGTGCATTCCGTGGAAGGTTGGCACTGGGCTGACAACTCAACACTGTAAAACTCCACTGCCATTCATGAGTAGACAGGTGATCTGCTGTGGCGACCCCTAACCGGGAAAAACCCAAAAGAAGAAAAATATATCATTGGCTGTACTTGCTACATTTCTCTCCAAGGACCCCTTGGAGGATTTGACAATTTATCTTATTTGCCTGTTGAGGCTGAGAAGGGTGCTTTTCCATTGTTGGGGCCTTACCTTTGTTTTCTTGGACAGCAACTTTTTGCAGTTATTGTAAAATGTGTTGATGCTGGATATCCACCATGGCAGCTTGTTTTTATTTGGGGTTCTGGTTTTGATTCTTTCTGGTACACTCAAGTTTATACACATATGCAAGTGATTGTACAGGGCTTTAGTATAAGCTTCAGGACAGTTACCACTTCCAACTTTGGATGGGGCTTGGAATACATTTATACCTTTACCTTGGAGGGTATAGTTTGCCTTGGTGAAGCTTTTTAGTCTGAGTTCTCCCTATGTGAGTTCTGGTGTTAGTGTCAGCTCAAAGGTGACTGATTTGTGGACAGTTTTAACTAATGAGGGTCCAACAGTTGCAGCATTGCACCTGTTTGACATGTTGGTGAGGATCAGATCTAGAATGTTTGTTCCTCTTGTTGGGGTATGGGCAATTTGTTCCAGGGCATTTGAATTAACAAAGCCAAGGTACTTTTGTGCTAGCGAGTTAGGGCTAGTGTAGGTTTCCCAGTTGATGGTAAGATAATTGAAATCCCCATAACCAGTGTGTTCGGTAAAATTTGGATTGTCTCCAGTTTGGTCAAATAGGCTTCATGGGCATTGTGACCCATGGAGGGGGATCTATAACAGGCTATTACTTGAATGAGGATCTTACCCACCATAACCTGGACCTGGAGTAACTCCATGGAGTTGTTTAGTCTAACTAGATGGGAAGTGAATTTATCTCTAATATAGACTGAAACACCACCTTCTTTGGTTTTCACATGTTCATTTTGCAGTCTAAAGGTATGGACAGCATTGTAGCCTTGCAAGGCTGGGGTGGTCTCTGAGGCCTTGAACCAGGTCTCTGTGACTGCACAGACATCTACATCTTCTAGTGATAAAGTTCTTCCAGGGAGTGAAGTTTTTGGTTTGAACTCCTAGCATTTAGCAGCATGACCCTTATTTTGTTCTGATTGGTTATTTTCACATGTGTAATGTTTTTGAGACCTTGTTTAAAAAGGCACTATGGGGGAGGCAAGAGCATTTGCCAGCAGCTGAAAGCCTAGAGGTGCCAGGTGCAAACTGTCTCTGGCAAAGCAGTGAGATTTGTCGACCATGGCTTCCCATGCTGACCAAAACTGGATCCCCTTTGAATAACACCAAAAACTGATGCAATTATTGAAGTCAATCATTTATTTATATTGTGGCATCATTCTAGGTGAGGGTAATGATGGCTATGGACATACCTGCCTGGGACACATACTCAGAGAGTTCAACCATTTCTTTCTTCATATAGTCCACTGAGGTACATCTCAGGTCTTTCACAAAAACATAAACTATTAAATTCAAAAGAAAAGGAAACAGTCCAACAGAATGAATAGTACCACAAAATCTATTTCCCTGGTGATGGAATCAAGGTGTCAGTACTCTATTTTAATTTGTTCTGAGGAAATCTAGTTACTGTTAGATGAAAGCGCTTAACAAACTATAATAAAAGTTTTTTATTTATGTAAACTTTAAAATAGAGTACTGACACCTTGATTCCATCACCAGGAAAAACATAAACTATGACAGAGTCATAATGGTACTTGTTGACAGATCCGAGTGCATGCGTGATTTAATGAATCCTATCACTGGACAGGCAGCTGGCTGTGACTTTCTCTTTGTCCAACCTGGCGAGTAGGGCATCCATGTGTCTCACTACTGAGTCTTCAATGACAAGAAAACTTGGTTTTTGAATGTTATGCCTTATAAGCTTGGTGGTGAAACACTGGTATTGCTATGTGTCATGGGTGCTGTAGGGACTGTGCTAGTTGCAGCAGTCTTGTGTTGTGGAGGTCACTGATGTTTTGGTAAGTTTTTCAAGAGACTTCCACGTATGTGGATTTACATGTTTGATGCATACTATGTGAATGAATAGTGGTACTATGTATGTATGTAGCGTTGGGAGAGTTGACAACCTTCTCCGTGTTACTGTTTTGAGTGAGAGAGAGCATGGATTCTAGACACTTGTTGTAAATAAATCTCTCGTCTCTGTAATAGAGTGCGTTATTAGTAGAGGGTTGTCTGTGTACATGGATGCAACTGCTACACTGCCTCAAGAGACCCATGTCAATAAGGTTGGCAGGAGAAACAAGGGTAGTCAAACAGTCCATAATACTAGACTGAAGACTGTTGTCATTAGGTGTGGCTTTTCTGAATTAATCATGGAGGAGCTCAGTGGATGGATATTTCTACCTGGGTTTTAGGGAAAATTTGTTGAATTTAACTGGCCAGCTTTGGCACACAATTGCACAGCAGTGCACAGTGCTGCACGATGTGCAAACAAGCAGAAATCTGCTCAAATGCAGGACCTAAATACCAGAAGCTAAAAACTTGAAAAAAAAACTCTAAAATGATTCAAAAGAACCAATGAGGATGGTTATTCTAAACGTTAGACTGGCCTGCCTTTACCAGACAGGTCCCAATCAGTAAAATTCTCTCACAAAATGCAGATAGGCCCCTTCCAATCCAAGATGGCCTGGAAAAAGTGCTCAGAACAAACAAACCTCTACAAACAGCAAGCCTGTATCTGGACTATACTGCAGCTACTAGCTATACTAGTATTAGTGGGAAACACTAGAGAATGTTTAACACAGCAGAAAAATAGCAGCTTGATAAAAAATATTTAAAACAGTATAAAATCAGCCAGGAGGCTCTAAAGAATGTTTTAAAAAGTTAACGGATCAGTTATTTAAACACTACTTGGTGGGAAAACCAAAACAAGCAGAACAGATATGTTAAAATAGTTAAAAATACCAGTAAATACTTAACAAACAGTGAAAACAACAAAAAAGCTTTACAAACAGTGAAAACAGCAAGAAAATGTGATTTAACAGCCACACTAAGGCAGACAATTGCAGTACAACAGTGTAGTTTGGTACAAAGTAAAATACAGTATAAAAGTAGGTGTCAGGCAATAAAAAAGTGCAGTAAACAGTATAAATAAGCAAAAAAAAATAAGCAACTTATGTTTTTTGGAAGCTTAGAAGCCTCTAGTTGTGTGGTATCTCAGCTCAGAGTTGCGGCTGGTAGCCCATCTCAGTTCAGCTCGGTACAAACAAGCAGAAACTTGCTCAAATGCAGGGCCTCAATACCAGAAGGTAAAACCTTGAAAAAAAACTCTAAAAAGATTCAGAAGGACTAATGAGGATGCTTATTCCAAATCCTAGACCAGCCTCCCTTTACCAGACAGGTCTCTAGCAGCACAATTCTCTCACAAAAGTGGAGATAGGCCCCTTCCAATCCAAGATGGCCTGGAAAACATAATCAGAACAAACTAACCACTACAAACAGTTCCAGAAGCAGCAAGCCTGTGTCTGGACCATGCTACAGATGCTAGCTACCCTTGTTTTAGCAGGAAACACTACAGAATGTTTAACAAAGCAGAAAAATAGCAGTGAGACACTAAAAATACATTTAAAACAGCAGAAAGTCAGCCAGGAGGCTCTGTCTGAAGAATGCTTTAAACAGTCAATAGATCAGTTATTTAAACACTGATTGGTGGGAAAACCAGATAAGCAAAACAAATAGCTTTAAAACAGTGAAAAAATACCAGTAAATACTTAACAAACAGTGAAAACAACAAAAATGCGTTGTAAACAGTGAAAACAGTGATAAAGTTCAATTTAACAGGCACAGTAAAGCAGATAATCGTAGTACAACAGTGTAGTTAAATACACAGTAAATAAATACAGTATAAAAGTAGGTGGCAGGCAATAAAAAATGCAGTAAATAGTATAAATAAGCAAACAAGCAGGCAACTTATGTTTTTTGGATGCTCAGAAGCCTCTAGTCATCTAGTATCTCAGCTCAGAGTTGTGTCTGGTAGCTCACCTCAGTTCAGCTCGGTACAAACATATTTATTGGTGTCCACATACCCACTTTGCATAAGAATCTCAGTAAATATGTTAATTGTGGTAATAACAGTGAATTGGCATGTTTAGTGGTTGCTGTTGTTACTCAGCTGCTGGTTTAAGTAGATTTTTATTTGTTTATTTTAATATGAATATATTTCTGAAGGAAAATAAATATACATTTATATATAAAATGGTGAGTCATTTAACAACATATTTTATATATCTCCCTCACCTGTGCCTCCTTCAGATTAAAGGTTCAGTAAACAGACTGGCATTTCATGAAAGGGATCAAACTATAACAAGTCCCTTCTAATCACAAGAGGCACACAATTTGACACTTAAAACCATGCATCATATCTGTAGTGCACAGCATGGTGACAGAACTGGTATGTCATTTTGGTTTGTCCCCATACTCTTTGATGTGGACAAGGTCACTTGTCTACTTTTACTAAAATAATGAAATTCTGTTTTCATGAGTTATATTGGTGATTGTTTGCTCTAGTTTGCATTCAGCACAGGGATTCTGTTTGTATTTTTGTAGTTTATACAAGTGCTGTGGTAGCGTTGTCGCCTCACAGTAAGACGCTGTCCGGTTCGATTCTCAGCTAGAGCATCTTCTGCATGGAGACATGCATGAATGGGCATACCTTCGTTGAAGGTTGTGCATCAGGGCTGGAAACTCGGCACGTAAAAATCAACTACCAATCATTAGTGGACCGGAGTTCCGCTGTGGCGACCCCTAACCAGGAAAAGCCGAAAGACACAACAAAATACAAGGAGGTCAATATTTTTATCAACCAGAGGAGAAGTGGTGGACAACAGTTAATAAAGGGTTCAAGAATTTTATCTGGGAGGAGAAGAGGGCAGGCAAGAGATAAGTTGATCCTTCCGAATACAACAAGGTGGTTTGGGATTATTTGATCTGAAGATGTTTTTTTAGAGCTACATAGTTAAGGCTCCGATACATAGCACAAGCAGAAAGCTATAATTCAAAGTGGAAAAGCAAGATGATGAATCTGGGGGTTAATAAATAACAATAGAATGGCGTTTTGGATGCAGATCCTTAAGGAGTGTGACAATAACCATACAGAATATTATATTCATAAAGTAGCAGAAAGTCTTCTAAGAACTAAGACAACACAGGAACATTGAAAGGAAAGATTCTGCCGATAGGGATGACTGAAATTAGGGGTACAGAGAATAGGAAATATGGGGCTGGAATGTATTGAGGAAAACTGGCAAAGGAACCAAGGTATTGGGAGCAAATAATTAGAGAGGGAAAGGTAGTAGAATGGAAAGAAGCCAAGAATATATTTGGACTTCAGGCTAGAAATCGCTTTCCCTATCAAGGATTGATATCAGAGTACATGAAAAGAGAAAGGCATGGGGGATCCTCAGTGAATTACCAGCACTGGCAGAGATTTTAGTAGAATCTATAACAGAAGCTGCTGTTAAAAAGGGATAATAAGTAGGGCATATCAAATATTGCATGATAACCGTAGAACTATAGGAATCAATCAACAGAGGTCATAAAGGCTTGGGAATAGAAACTGGATAAGCAACTCACAAAGAAACAATGGGAGGCTATATACATGTCTCCCAGATATGCAACAAAGTCTAGAAGATTTAGGATTTACTGTATCATAAATACTGTGTGAGCACATTGGTGGAACTAAGGAAATGATTTTGAGCTGTGATATAGAATCAGAATTGCCTAGACATAATAAGGCCTTGCTCAGTTTACTTCTGGTGTTTGGCAAAAAAAAAAAATGGTAATTAAAGTCTAAACCAACCATATTAGAAGTAGTGAATGTAGTAAAAGAGATAAAAGTACTGGAAGTAGGATCTTCAGAATAGAGTAGGAGCAAAATACATAAAAATGGGAGATTATGGGAACAATGCATGCAGAATAATGTTTTGGAGGAGGAATGAAGTTCAAAGGAAGGTAGGAACTGAATGTTCAAAAGACAATGACTATATAGAAGATTATATGTGATGTCTAATGTTTGCAACTGAAAGTATGCCAACATGGTTTGTTTTTATTTATATGAATGTGTTATTGCTTATAAGTGTTAATTCAGTAAAGATGTTTTCCTGTAAAAAAAAAATAAAAAAAACAGATTTGCGTGCATCTATAAGAAGGTCAAATGCAGATTTTAAATACATAATGATTCATAAAAAAACTGACAAAAAAAATTAAAGTTCTGATAAATGAATCGGTTCACTTGTTTTTGCCTATACTTGGTATCAGTATTAGAACTGTACAGGATGTTTCAGAAAAAATAGAAAAAAAACAGTGGCCTTGAGTATGAGTTCATAAAAATAAGGCATTGTTTTGATTAACTTTTTTAAAATTATACATTTCCACATTACGGGCCTTTCAATCTATTTAAGGTTATCATCAGTAAGATTTTAGATCTCATTTTTTCCGCCTGTTGTCAAATATCACTCCAACTATCATTTTGAGTAAGGAGCCATATGATGCTTCAGACCTAAGGCTTATTGGTTCAGACAGGACCAATCCAGGTGAATAGTCCCTTTGGGAATATTTTCACATTTACTTATGTCAGCTATAATATTATATTGGTCTGCTGCTTACTGATCCTATGCTGAACCGGCTCAGGTCTATTTAACTTTGGTATTATTTTGGACAGCGGTCTTTATTAATATATTTAAACATGGAATTGCATCATTTAATAAATGGGCTGTCTTCTGACAGAGACGATCTTTCTGTTTTTGGAATTGGTCCCCTTGGTGTAAAGTTGGATGACCTTGGCAACACAGGCCTTGATGAAAATTGTGTAAACATTTTTTCAAATCTTAACAAACATATGAGATCTTTGAGAAATAATGTTTGGCATTACAAACTTTTTCGTGCATATTTACTGAAAGGCATCACTCCACGAGGTTACGAGTACGTACCCAATCATTGGTTAATTCCCCTGATGATCTTCTATTGAAACAATGGAATGAAATTCAACAAGAGACAATCCTGAAATTTGTTGAAGTACTAGCACATTTCCATAATAGAATCAATGAACAAGAAATTAAATCCATTTCTTCTCTTAGTGATAAGGCCAAGCAATTTGAGGGTCAGACCTTATATACAAATAGTATCAAGAACATAAGCAAGAAACTTATGACAATGGAATCACAGCTTAAGGATAGGAAAAAGAAAAAGTTCCAAAGGGATTTAGATGATTATACTAGAGGGGATCCCTTCAATTTTACAAACAAAAACAAACATGTACGATTTTCTCCTTTGAATCGTACCTATCCCAAGAGGAAATGGACTAAATCTATCCTTAAGAAAGGCACATATAACTATATTGACACTTCAGCTGATGAATATTCATCCTCATGTCTTGACACTGATTCAGGGGGTGCCACAGGCTCACCAGTATCCAAGAGAAGAAATTCTGTCACCTCACAGAATTTACACGTAGGAGGAGGGGGGGCAGGAAACATAAAAGATGTGGACAACATGGAAACGCTATTAGAGATGTTTGTGACCAGACAACCACTGTAAACATTACTAATATTTCATCACATGTCCTCTCCTCCTCTGAAATTGACATTCTTAATACAGGATTATTGTTCATCCTTGTTTTTTTTTGTTTCTGAAGAAAGTTTTGTTCAAGATATTGTTTCATTTTGTGGAAAGCTTAACCTTAAACTATTTTTCCAGGAACAAGAACCAAAGATCTCTGATGAATTTAAATATCATAGGTCTTCGTTCATGCCACCCATGAATCACCAACTTTACATGTTTTAACAAGCCATTATCAAAGATCTACATTTTCAGTTTAGATCAATTCCCTCATTACCTAATAATGTATCCAAAATTTGCATGGAAAATATCAACACATTGGCAAACAATCACAATCTAGTCATAATTGGTGCTGACAAAGGTGGTTCTATAGTAATTCAGGATACATTACAATATGATCATGAAGCGCTGAACCAATTATCCAACGCACGCTATTACTCGGAACTCACCATTGATCCAACACCAGTATTCAAGAAACAGATTGATTCTTTCCTTAGTTTAGCTGTTGCAGAAGGTATCATCACTCAAACACATAGCATCAACTCACCATTGCCAACCCTTGTCCACAATACATTTATTTCCTACCTAAAATACATAAGGACCTTCAACACCCACCTGGCAGACCCATTGTTTCAGGTAGAAATTCATTAACAGAACCATTATCTCTATTCCTTACCAAATTTCTTAAGCCCCTTTACAATGTGCCCATTCTAGAATTCAAGATACCACGGACATTTTACAGATTATCTCTGATACACAGCTTGAGCCCGACTGGTTACTTTGCATATTGGATGTAAAATCATTATATACCAGCATACCACATTGGGCTGGCCTAGAGGCGTTGGAATACTGGCTCAACAAAACTGAAATATACAAGCAGGTTTCAACACCCTTTTGTTGTGTTTAACAGAAAATGTTTTGACAAAATATTTGTTTTTTTACAAAGACAAATGCTATTTACAAACCAAGGGGACAGCTATGGGTGCATCTTTTGCACCCATATATGCCGATTTGTTCATGGCATACTTTGAAGAACAGGTTATTTACGACAACTCTCATAACATTTACATGGTTCAAATGGACATTTGGCACAGATATTTGGATGACTGCTGGTTGGTATGGAGAGCGAATAAAGAATACCTTTCGGAATTTGTTTCTTATTTGAATGAAAATAAATGGGGGATTGAATTTTCTGTCAGCTATGATAGAGATAAAATTATCTTCTTAGATGTATTGGTTTGCCATGCATCTGATCATACGCTGACTACAGAAATTCATCGTAAATTCCCCTAAAATAATTAACTTCTCCATGCAATCAGCTTTCATCCTCCTTACATCTGCAAAAACATTCTCAAATCACAGTTCATGCGCATTAAACGCATTTGTTCTGATCAGCACACTTATAGACACTTCAGAGATGATTTAGTACATCGATTACATGACCGTGGGTATAAAATGGGTCAACTATTACATACCAAACACACAGTCGACCAGATGGAATGCACTGAATTGCTTCATTACAAAACTAGACACAAATCACCTTCAGTAACACCTAGATTTATCACCACATATGGTCGGAATACCAACATATTGATGCAAATTGTTCAACATAATTGGAACATATTAACATGTGAACCTAGACTTCAGGACATTCTTGGAGACAGATATTCGTTTTCCTTTCGGAAAGGCAAAAATCTATCTGCCTTTTTTAATCACTTTAAACATCTTGAGAAGAAAGGTACCAAAAGTATCCAGACCACATTATCAGGGGATCCATTAATTGGTTGCTTCCCTTGTGGACACTGTATCTATTGTAACATCATACTCAAAACCACCAGTTTCAGCAGTCAAAACACCCCTCAAGTATTCAATATAACATTTTTTTCTAACTGTTCCTCAGATTGGGTCATTTATTTGGCCAAATGCACATGTCCTGCATTCTATATTGGCCAAACCTCCAGACCCTTGAAGCTTCGAATCTCTGAACACTTTAGTGATATCAGACACAAGAGAAACACCAATGCTTTATATAAACATTCTTTGGTACATCCAAAGGCTACTTTTAGTTTTACCATTATTGATAAAATTAGAAGATCCAGGCATAATAAATCAGGTTGGCATAATTTATTAAATTCAATGGAGAAAAAATGGATCATTAAACTTGGTGGGCTCTTTAAGCCAGGTCTGAAAGAGCATATGTAATTAAGCACATGACTCACTTGAGTATTTAAATACAGGTTCTTTTTTGTTGTTTTTTTAAACACTGAAGAAGGCTTTGTTAAATATTTGCCGAAACCGGTCTGTTTTTCAAGAACCTCAATCAATAAATTTATTTTCAAGGTGCCTTGTATGCTGGTCCTGTTTTCTTTTTGTATGAACAAACAACCAAACACAAGTCTGTGCTTTTTAACTGTATTTCATGTTTTTCAGGTGCTCCTCAGCAGATGGCCAGTGTAAATGCCTTCCAAACATTATCGGCAGACAGTGTAATGAACCATCACCGGGATACTTCTTTGCACCACTCAATTATTACCTCTATGAGGCTGAAGAGGCAAAACCACTTGGAGATCATGGTAATATTATTGTAAGTGAAATATAATGCTTTAGTCAAGCCAAACATTCTGCATGTTAGAAAAATATCACTGTATAGGAAGCAACACAATTTGTCCATTGTTTCTGAGTCATAGATCTTCAGGGCACTTAATGTATGTCTTTGGAATGTCTTATCAAAACAATTTTTTAATCAGCTGTTCAGGTACTAACAACAGAAAAAAAAACACAACTTGACCCACATCTTCTGTTCATTCTCATTTTCTGAATAAGCTACAGTTCCTAATGATTTTATTTTTGATATGTCATAAGAATATTATTGTGGTTTTACCACTATCATTTATTTTGCCTGCCATTTTTGAGCCTACTGACTTTTAAGTAAAGTAGTTTCCCTTATCTACAACTCTTTTCTGGTTCTTTCATCCTTTCTTAGCTACTCACATTGTATCTTCAAGTTCCATCATCCTGCTGCTACGTAGCTCTAGTTTGTTGAATGTCGATGCTTAAGTACTGAAAGGGTTCTCCCATGTTTACCCCCTCCTTCTTCAAAATTACACATTATATGTATAAAACTTTTGTAATCTGTGTGTCTTCCTTAGCAGACTATTTAAGCAATAACCCATGCCTGGGTGTGGGTAATGCTGAATTTTCCCATGGTTGGTGTGGTTTGGTCACGAGAGTGAAGACCGAGTGGCCAAAGACAACCGTGGGTAAATCCAGCATTACCCACACCCAGAAGTGGGATATTGCTATTATACAATGACATTATTTAAGAAAAAAAATACTTTTCTTAAATAATGGCATTGTATAATGCCTCTGTGCTGCCCTTCTGCAGCTGCCTGGTATTCTGCGGCAGTTCTGATGTACTGCGCACGAGTATGCTTACGCAGTACATCAGAGCTGTGGGTTGAAGCAACGGAGAAAGCAAGATCTCCGTTGCTTTTTACAAAGTGTCCCGCTATGTTAAAGGAGTTTAACATAGCAAGACAGTTTTAAAAAGCAACTGAGATCTTGCGTTCTCCATTGCTGTAAAAAAAAAGAAAAGACTTGTACTAATGGAAAAAGTCCGGGCGACCCGACCTTTTTCCATTAGTATAAGTATTTGATTTACAACGTGCATGCTGACCAATCAGCGTGCACATTTTGGAATATTAATGGGGGGGGGGGTTGTTGTATAATTACAGTTTTACTGCAATATTCTAAGTTCCTTATATATCTTCTTGTGAATTTGAGGATTCAAATATGCAAAACATTCTAGGCGGAATTTTAACAACTCTGTGTAGATCTTATTGTTATTTCCTGTTGTATTTGGCAACACTTTACTTTGCCAAGAATTATCTCTCAGCATTAGGGTTCTGCTCAGCTATGCCTTAAATTTGCATTTTTTCAAGGCTCAGCTCTGCTGACGGATGCGCAGCATATGTCTTGTATCAAACATACCAGTGACTGCCAGTGATGACACATTTGCCACTAGAATTAGTAAAACATCAAAAAGTGATAGATGTTTCCTAATATCAACACATGTTGGTCTACCTGATGCCTGCCTACTGTCAACATAGCATGTTTTTAACAGCCGTAGGGGCTCAAGGTAACAACAGACACTTCCCTTCTCCACCTGCTGTAGTCCTTTAACACCACCCATCACACGGTATCCAACCTTAATTAATAAATAAATAAATATATATATATATATATATATATATATATATATATATATATTCAGGATAGCTAAGTGGTCACCCAGACCAACTCTGCTGTTCTAAAACACCCTGTTTATAAAAGTAAAATTCGAAGACCTCTACATACTCTGCTTCTACATCTTTCAAACATTATTTACCTGCTGGTTGCGAAAATACTTAGGATAGCTGAAAGTGCATATTCTGTGCTCCTTAGTAAAGGTAACAGTCTGTTCGCTCTTACATGTCTTCCTGTCTCCCCACACCCCAACTGCACACCTCACTCCATACTTAACCTTATTCAAAACTGTTGCATGAGTTAAGTCTCTGTTTTGTAGACGGTTATCACTCCTTGCTAAAGAGAGAGATTTTTTTTGCTATAATTTCCTATGAAATTTGAAAAAGTGGCCATAATTTCATAACACGATGAGCCTAAAATTTCAGTGTGGCATCTGACTATTACCGTCATGAGCAATGTTACTGTTATTGGATAGATCTGTTGGAACCTGTTGTTTCACATACCTGTAAAAATTGTCCTTTAAGACAGGATTATACAATGGCCATCCAGATGCCGTGAGATGTACCACTTAAAGATAGGACTGTTTAGGGCAATAGTAAGTCCATTGTTTGGCTTCAAAATGTCAGAGGCATTAAATTCCTTCTTAAGGCTAGGAAAACTGCAGAATTTTAGACATAATTGGTTACTGTTAAACCTCAAGTATTAGTTCTCTCTGAGTCAGGGCTAAACTGTATACTCAAAATAGTAAACTAATGGCACTGACTTATCCAGTTTATAAAAAACAATCATACTGGCAAGCTTTCAGGAGATATTGCCTTAAACTTAACCTGTTTGTGGATTACTTATATCCTGTAGCAATGTCATACAGTCCCCAAGTACTGCAGCATTGTGGGAAAATATCTCATGCACATCAATTGACATAAAAACACAATCATAGGATGTCTGTACCTCAGATAAGGCAGAAAAGCTGTTTACCTGTATACGTTCTTCATCTGACAAACACCACAGAAGTGAGTTGTTTCTAGCAGTAACCCTTAATCCTCCATGGCACTACTCTTCTCACAGATTGCATCAGAAATGTACTTAACAAAGGTGTCTTTTCCAAAATGTGGAGCATAATTATAGTTTTCCATGCACTCTATGGGTTTTGTATTCTTGAATGTAATTTGTCTTTGAGTTTTTGTCCAGGTCATGACTAAAAAGAATCATGGGCCAATGCACCTACTTCTTCAACAAACACAAATAGAAGAATCAACTAAGCTGGGATAGAGTGATCTGAGAACAGGACAACCTACAATTAGTGGTCTTTGCCCTTACTTCTTTGTATAAAGATCTCTGTTTTACATTATATATATAAATATATATATATATATATATATATATATATATATATATATATATATATATATTTATTGCTACTATTCTGAATTGTCACATAAATGAAAAGAATTAGCATTCATCTTCCATTGTCAAACATGAAAAGCTTCATCTTTATAAAACATGTATGTACCTAGCCTCATCTTCATAGTCATTGGACTAATTCATCTAAACTGAAAGTGTGCATCGACTTAGTCCAAGCTCTTAATATAATATTATGTAAATTAATTTTTAGCCTTCTTTATCTTCCTTACCTTTTATTTCATCTCTGTGGCATTGTGATTTTCTGATAATGTCATACCACAACCAGTTGGATAAAGACATAATGGGATATGCTTTTATAAGGTCTGCAATACAAGTAGTTAAAAAAGCAATGGAGTGTTGTATTAAGCATGGCATAGTAGAAAAGAAGAAAACATCTCCATTATGATCATGAAAGCTGTGAATGTGTTTTTTTTTTTTACATATGATGGTTCACAGCATACTTTTATGTGTTTGTGGGAAAAGAGCTGACCAGTATCCCAGTCTTTTTTACATTCAATTTGTTTATGGGTTCACTTTGATCAGGAAAAATAGTCAAGTGTCATTTAAAAGGCTATTTTATTTAGTCCAAATATTCTAGGCTTTTGTATACAATAGAAACAGACATTTTCCTACATTCCTGTTTAACCTGTTCTTTAATATCTTCATTCTGCATCACCTAAAATTTGCATTGAATATATTTTTATGATGTTTCATTGTTTATGCAGCACAAAAAAGTTTTGCTGAGTTCTAGGTTTGTACACACTGGGTCTTCATTACGATTAAGGATGGTCAAATTTGCTGTCATAACATCTAAGCGGTAAGCCCTACGGTGTGTACTGGATGCAACACCAGAGACTGTAGTTGGCTAGATAATTAGCTAGAGGGAAACAGGAGCCCATTGTGATAGTGGACAGTTCTTTTATGGACTCAGGGTTTTTTTGAACTGCCTGGTGATCTCCTGATGGAGACTACAGAAGTCCACAGTAGACAGACAACAGTGATTGGCTGTACCCTCAGGCATCAATATCAGTCAAATGCATTATAGACTTTCACTATTCCATTTTTGCATGTCATGAGTGTCAGGGAACACAGTGAGTATGGGAAAAATCTGCAGGGTGATGGATTTTTGGCATCACCTCTCAGTCATCACACTTTGCGAAGGAATGCATATGCATGCAAGCAACAGGTTAGGACTTGTAATTCTTCTGTCAGTAGGAAGTGACAACAATAACAACAGCAACAACAAAAAACATAACTAGAACTTTTGCCACTACAAATTTCAAGACAAGAAATTTCAAGAGTGAAATTTAATTGAAAGAAGACATTAAACAATTAATGAAGGATAAATGTTAAAAAAAATAAAACATGTCTGTATAATGCATGAAGCTAATGAAAATGTTAACAATTGTTTGTTTCCTTTTCTATATATGTGTCCATGTCATTTTTATAAAATGTGTGAAAGTTAAAAATGTGTTTAAAAAAGAAATAGGCTGAAAATATGTTCATAAAAATGTACATTACTGTGCACATGAAATGTGTGATGAACTTTCTGCCTAAGATACATTTTCTTTGTATTGTGGTAGCATTTTATGTAACAGATTTTCTATACTCTTTTCTGGTAATCCATGAAAATCCATAATGTGCTGCAATAACATGGATTACCCATCTTCAGTGGCAGTGCCAAATATGTTATTAAGCAATGCACAGGACATGGAATCCGCAGATGACTGCTAGAAGAGTTAAATACCTCACTGTTCACTGATATTTAGGATTGTCTGTTATCTGCAAGTATACTTAGAACTAAAAGGCACAAAAATGAGTGTTAAAGAATTGTTAGGGTTAATTTGACAATAATAAAAAGCAACTTGCCTGGTAAATGAACCCGCAACTGAAATTATTCTGATGACACATATATATAGTTCATCAGATGATATATTTTATCATATAATATATATATATATATATATATATATATATATATATATATATCAAGCTGACATTCAGATTACTTTATAAAAGCTTTACCCAATCTAATATTTTATAGGTTGAACCAACTCGTACTCCAGACTGCCATGCATACTTCCTGGAAAAGGGATATGATTTTCAGATGCAGGATGGAAAGATTGTATTAAAACAGATGGAAAAGCAGAGTGAAGTAGAAAAAAGACAGATCCAGGTAACTAATTTTATTTTGTCTTATTCATTGGGTCCATTTAGTAAATATTTTCTAAATCAGAATGGTGAAGGTGCCAATAAAAACAACATCAGGACTTCACTGATTTATTAAATAAACTCATGTAATTTAATAACCTCCCCCCTCTAAATATAGTCTAAATATTCATAGCATTTAAACTGAAGGTAAGTACTTGGATTATTTAGGGACAACAACATGGCAAGTGGTGGTTATTAGAATGTTAGCAGTGACCTTTGTACTCAGTATACATTAATGAATCAGATGATAATTTTATCGATAATTCAGCAAAGGGTATGGCTATTTATTTTTATAAACAATGAAAAGTTATTCAATAATATGTTACATTTATGTGCCTTTACAGGAAAATGTTGAATGCAGTTTTTTTTTTTTTTTTTACTACAGATATACTTAATTCTGCTGTATTTACTATACTATCATTACTTTATGCTTTCAACTCACTTATGTATATGTGTTTACTATTTTAATTTCCTCCTCGCCCTTGTTGTAGAATATACAATACCTATATGCAGTCAGGAAAGAGGTGAGAGAGACACTGAGTAGTAATGATCATAGATCATGTTGGTTCATAGTGCCAAGAATGGTTTTCAGAATTATGTAAAGGAAAGGGATCTACAACTAGAGATGGATGAAAACAACCTTATAGTAAGCAGAGTTTTATAAATAATATGACTGGCTAGCACTAACCAAGACCCATGAAAGACAGGAGAGGATCTACAAAGAACAGAAGAGAAAAAAAAAGAGCCTTAAATAGAGGAGGCAATTTTCAAAAAAAAAGAGGAGAAAACAAACTTGGCTGAAGACTGGAAGACTAAGAGTGGTGGGGAGACTGATAACTGCAAAGGGCAAATAAGAGAATAAGAAACCTGGTGGTGGTACGGCTATGGTAAAACTAAATAAAATAATAACAAAATGATCATTTAACAAGCAAAGGTAACCTAGGCAATGTGAGCAGAAGGTATATAGGACTAGAAGATGAAATTATTTTGATAATATTGTGGAACACAAAAAGACCTAGTAGAATATTAGGTTACTGGAAGACGGGAGTAAGTCAGATGGTGGTCAACATTTGGAAACAATTTTTCCTGTCAGTATTTGAAGAGGAATGATAAGGGAATAGCATGGGTTGACGTAGCAGATATGTGTGCGACTAAAAAAGTGAGTTTGTGCCGTGAAAAAAGAAGAAAAATTGATAGATGTTGAAGAGAGATAAGGTTTAGGAACCAGATGATCAGCTTCCAGATCTCTGTAAAGAAAGCATTTATTGCCGTACTTCATAGGAGTATGATAGGAAAAGGAGTTCCTTTACTACTGAACATTTTCCAGAATTCTGCATCCATAATACCCAGCTGTTCTTGGAGGTTAGAAAAGTCATATGTCTTGGAATTAAACTTAATAAGGATAAAAGTGAATTATTAGAATAGAATAATCTCCTTTTCTTGACTCTGCTGAGTGTCATTTGGAAGGATTAAAACCTTTGGCATTGCCATTTTCAAGTAGAAAAAGTCCAACAAAATATTAATAGTTCTAAAATATATTTTTCCTACAGAAGTCTTCCACTTTTGCCCCTGAGTTTCTAAGTGAATACAATGCATAATAAATATTTCTGGTGTTCAGTGAAATCTAGACTTTCTCTCATGAAATCACAGGCAGTCGCAATGTTGAACAAACCTATAGCCTACCAACTTACTTCCTGACAACAAGATAGGATTTGAGTCTCGGCTATGGAAATAATGGACAGTGCACCACTTTGATGTTGAGACTGAATCTACGCTGTGATCTCTGTTGGTGAGGGATATTGCTAGCAAGATCTTTGCATTCAACCAGTATTTTGAACTCCCAGGGAGTTTGATGGTACTTGTCTAGTAATATATACAACTTCAGTCTATATTTTTGAAGCAAGGAAAGGGGGCTGGGGAATGAAAGTCTAAATTTCTTGACATGGAAAATTAAACCACACATGTAAGTTATTGGTGTCACATTAAATATTCCAATGACAGGTCAGCCTACTAATTTTCGGAAGCTAAAAGTTGATGATTGGAAACTACAGTTGAATAATAAATGACCTTATGCAAACTTATAGATAATATTTATGTGATAATTGCATTATTGTAAATTACTAACCCTGTCTGTGTTTGATTTATGTGAATTCATCAATAGCACATGATACACACCAAAGTGTGCAGATTAGACATGCTAACCAATTATCATTGTTGGATGTGCCATTCCTGAGGTGTTGACTATCTGCATTTGATTTTGGAATGCTTCACAGTGCGATAGATGTAGGCTAAGGTAAGTGAGACTTTTGTATGGACCATCAGGTTTTCCTTGTCTCCTTTTTAAATGGTTCAATATTGGCTGTTTGGTGTTGTTCCACAGCACCTGCTTCTCCCCTCTGATAGGTTCATAGGTTCATAGGTTCATAGGTTTATACTAGGCTATCTGCCCTAAGGCATTTATAAGCCTAGCCCAAAGTTTTGTGGCTTACGCCACCCCTTATATGAAAAAATACTGTGCCCATTAGTTTGTTGTGCCTCTGTCCAGCAGTGACACAGAGATGATTCCCGGGGTAAACCTACGATCTCCCATCCACAGGTCAAGATTTCTCTTGAACAGAGCCAGCGAGGTGCTCTGCCTCACATGGACCGGGATTTTATTCCACAGCATAGGGAGTCTCTGAGTGATAAATCTATCTCTCCAGCACGCCCTATTTATATCCGTGCTAAGGTTTAAGTCGCTTGCTCTAGTGGTTTTGGTGGATTTGGATTTTTGAGGTGGAGCATGTCCATTAATTCCGGGTTGGACATGGCCTTGTATGTCAGGCACATGTCACCTCTGAGCAGATGGTATGCGACTGAATAGAGCTGGAGTTTCTTCAATCTGGCAGCATACGACAGATTTTGGAGTCCCTTTATCCTTTTGGTGAGGAACTTTTGGGGTCTCTCCAATTGCTGCAGATGTCGGGTGAGATACATCCCGAATGGGGCATTGTACTCGATCATTGGTCTGATAAGTGAAGAGTACAGGGGAACAATGACCTCACTAGATCTGGATGTGAATCCCTTCATGATCAGGTGGGCAATGTAGAAGGTCTTTCTAACCACTTTAGCAATGTGAGTGTCAAAAGAAAGGCCACTGTCAACCTGGGTCCCCAGGTCCCTCATAACCTCTTCTGTGCTTAGTGGATTGCCACCTATATGGTAGCTTGGGGTTACCTTGTTTTTCCTGAAGGGTATGACTATACATTTTTTGGCATTTAACTTCAGGCCATGGCTCTGGCACCAGCTATCTGTTTCCATGAGTCCCTTCTGAAGGATATCCGTGTCCGATGCACTTTCCACTATGGCGCCCAGTTTGCAGTCGTCTGCAAACTTTGTCAGCCAAAGTCCTCCCATGTTGGCCTGTACTTCTGAGAAGTAGATATCGAACAATAGGGGGCCAAGGACCGAGCCCTGTGGGACACCACTTGTGACCGGCTTGGAGTCTGACATAGCGCCAGCAACTCTAACCCTGTGGGTTCTGTCCTTAAGCCAGTTTGCAACCCATCTTGTGACATATGGATTTACATTTAAGCTGGTAAGTTTTTCTACAATACCTGAGTGGGGTATTGTGTCAAAAGCCTTTGCAAGGTCAAGGTAGGCTGTATGGACTGCCTTTCCCTCATCAATGGCCTTGGTGACTGTTTCGGAGAAGTCGACCAAGTTCAAAAGGCATGACCTGCCCTTGACGAAGCCAAACTGGGTCGGGTCCAATGTCTGCAAGTCCCCTATATCTTTGTTTATGAGCTCCATTATGATCCTCTCCATAGCTTTGCAGACTAGACTTGTTAAGCTTATGGGGCGGTAATTACCAGGGTCCATAGAGGCACCGCCTTTGTGGAGTGGGACCACAGTTGCCGTACGCCACTCCTTGGGCACGTATCCTGTGGTAAGGCTGAGATTAAATGAGATTGATCTTTGACTCAGGACTAAAGCCATAACTCTCACCCTAGCCATTACATTATGGTACAGGACAGCCCTACTGCTCAACATTTCCTACTCGGTTTGTTGTTATGAGTAGAGATTAGTACTAGAGATTTATTATTAGAGATTGGCTCACTGAGTGATATCACACAATTGCAAAAGACATTTGGGTAAAATTTATTTATGCCAGAGATATTTTAAACATTTGCTAATTATATTTTTCATTTCCTGGTGTGATTCTATTTTAGGGTCATTGAAATGTGTTTTATGTATGTGTCTGACTAATTCTATTTCTCTTTGTTAATATTTCATGTACAGTATAGACGGAACAGTTTTGAACTGATGCTAGATGTATTTGATTATAATGTCTCATATTCCCATTAAAAATTGCTGTTCAGAAGTGATAATGAGTAAAAGCAACCTGATGGTCAGTGAGGAATATGGTGTTTCAACATAACTAACACATTTGATCAGTTTCTGTACAGTAGTGTTTTTTCTTAATGTTGAATTAATTTAGTTTGTAGATAATTTACTGTCTGGATTTGAGATGTTTATGACAATTTGAGGTTTAAAAGTATAGTTGCTGGTTTCATGGGAAAATAAATCTGCCTGTAGAAAGGCCTGAATCAAGGCTATACATGAGCCTGATATTGTTTGGGTTGGGAGTTAATTTTGTAGTGATGATGATGGTAAAAAAGCTGGTTTTGGATGAAGGATCAGCAGCACAAATGGGCAAAATTTTCAATTAATTATAGCTTACAGGGATTATATTCTAAATGTTAAAAGGTGGAACCACATAATGGAGTAAGTCAGTGCGATGGATTAAAATTTATGATATGTAGAGTTTAATGTAGAGAAATAAAATGGTCTTTGTTGGGACTCTGAAGTTGAAGGTATTGGTTTTTACAGGTCACTTTTATACAAATAAATGGCTTACAATGAATGAAATACAATCTTGGTGGAGTTTCAATTTATATATTAAAGACATGCACACCTCCAGGCTGGTCAAACAGTATGACACACAGGAGACACTCCAGGTGCAGTTAACCATTGACAAGACCCCTATTCAAATCATAGCTAGCTACAAGCCCCCAACATTGACTCAAGATGCCCATTCCACCTATCTGGACCTCTTCGAATCTATTAAGATTTAACCTTTTATCCTGATCCTTGGTGATTTTAACTATCCAACAATAGATTGGAATAAATACTCATGTAAAGCACAAATGTCCAGAGATTCCTTGATTTTGTCAAAGCAAGTGCCTTGGACCAGTTGGTCGACACCCCCACAAGAGGTGATAATATCTTAGAGCTGTTATTAACCAACATGAGTAACCACTGCAGCATTCCTACAGTGTCATTCTCCCTGGTAAGATCCGACCACAAAGCAATCACTTTTGAACTCACCATCTCCTCCAACCCCCCCCCCCCCCTTTGCTAGGGTCAAACATAAAAAATTCTCCAAAGCTGATTACAACCTCCTGAGGTAAGGTATAAATAGCTTCATAGGCCCCTCCATAGGAACTGGCACAAATGTTCAAACCTACATCAAAGTACTATATGAGCATTAATATAGCTGCATGGAATCAGGAATACCTGACAGGACAAAATCATACTCCTTAAGGAAGAGTAAACCTGTCTGAAGGATGTCTGCAATAAATAAACTCTATAATAAAAGGAAAAATTGCTGTCCAGGACCAAGACGGAGCAGGCGCCTAATTGGAAATAATCTCTCCTTATCCTGAGCAAGCAAATAAAAGCACTATTGAAATACTCCAAAGCAAACTTTGAGTCCAAATTGGCCACATCTACTAAAGACAATCATAAGGCCTTCTTCACATATGTCCACATCCTCAAAAGAAGCACTTGGATCTGGTGGTCAAGGACACCACATACCCAAATGTTATAGATATAGCCAACCTGCTGGCAAACAGGTTCAGCTAAAACCTCTCCCCTCTGACCCCCATCAGTAAAGCAGGACATCACCAGCACCTGCCTCCCTCCTCTTATCTCTAGAGAGAAAGTCATTACTGCCCTCTCAAAGGTAAAAAAAAATACAGCCTCTGTGGGACCCGATAACATCCCAGGCTGCATTCTACAGGAACTAAGGCAGGAACCTGCAACACCATTCAAAGCCTATTCAACCAAAGCCTGAGTATTGGCTTCATCCCAGCCAAGTGGAGGACAGATACGGTCATCCCACTGCACAAAGGTGGAGTATCCACTGATCCAGGAAATTATAGACCCATCAGCTTAACTAACCTGATCTGCAAGGCCATGGAATGGATTATCATGGACCTCATTAACAAGGACATTGGCAACCTCCAAACATTCAATTCCACAAAGTTTGGTTTTGTCAAGGGGAGGGCATGTCTGTTAAACTTGGTCAACTTCTTTGAGACAGTCACCAAAGCCATAGACGAGGGGAAGACAGTGCTCACCGCCTACCTTGACCTGGCCAAAGTTTTCAGTACTATTCACCACTCAGGTCTAATAGGTGAACTCTCTCAGCTAGGTATTAATCACTATGTTACCAGATGAGTAGCAAACTGACTAACTGATAGGACCCACCTAGTCAAAATAGGGGAAGCCAACTCAAGCAGTAGACACATTAATGAGTGGTGTACCCTAGAGATCGGTCTTGGGGCCTCTGTTGTTTGGAATATACTTTTCTGAGGTGCAGGCCAAAACCAGTGGACTATGGCTGACCAAGTTTGCAGATGACTGCAAGCTGGGTGCTATCATAGATTCCCCAAGTGATGTGGACATCCTCCAAGAGGGTCTCACCCAAACAAATGACTGGTGCCAGACACATGGCCTCAAACTGAATGCCAAAAAATGCATCATCATCCCCTTTGGGAAGAGTGATGTCCCCACAAATTATCACATTAATAACAAGGTCCTACGCATGCAATCAATCATGAGGGACTTGGACACCCAGGTTGATAGCAAACTGACTTTTGACCACCATGTTGCTTCTGTTGTACGGAAAGCTTTCTACATGGCCCACCTTATTTGGAAGGGTAACTCATCCAGGGACAAGGAGATCATAACATCCCAGTATTCCTCCCTTATAAGACTCATTATTGAGTTCAACTCTCCTTTCAGCATGTACCTCATAAAGCATATGCAGCAGCTGGAGAGACCACAGAAGTTCCTCACCAGGAGAATCCAGGACCTCAAACATCTACCCTACATAGATAGGCTAAAAACTTTGTCCCTTTTCCCAGTTTCATACAGACTCCTCACAGGTGACCACTGTCTGACATCCAAAGCAATCTCCGACCCTGCCTTGATGGGACTGCTGCATATCCACAAGTCAAGCTCCACTCGAGTATCCCATATGCATGACCTCAACCTGGTCTGTGACATGAATAGGACTTTTTGACAGGACAGACTTGTGTCCCAGAGACCCCCCATTGTGTGGAATTGGCTCCCTCTCCACATCAAGCAGCATTAACCTTTTTAAGCACAACCTGGATAACTGGATGGGGAACAGAAAATACATCCCTGGAATTCCAACCTGTGTCCCTGCTGGATAGGGGCATCAAGTGCTGACTTGCCATAACATGGACTAAATTCTTGACTAGGCTTACAAGGGCCTTAAGGCCAATAGTCCAGTAACTTCCTATGATCCTATTGAATAAGATGAAAAGTATTGTCAGAGTGACATACATTTGTACTAAAGTCCAATAAATGCATTTGGTATGAATCATATTTTCATATGAAGCATATTGCATTATACATATTTTGTTTTTTGTTAAGACGTACCTGCTTGGCTTGGAAGATTATTAATTTTCATTTGCATTTTTATTTTTGCTAGACTCCCCTTCTTAGGAGCTAGAAGGTCGGGTTTTCATTTTCTATCATTTTGACTAATTAAATGAATCCCGTAAAAGGGCAATTTTTGCAGAAGGATGGTAAGGGAAGTAGAATGTGATATAGTCTGCAGGATTTTTTTGCTAGGATTCTTTTTTTAGGGGGGGCAGATTAGCTGTTCTGTGTATTTCAATGCTAAGTGCAATTTTTGAAACATAATTGCAGTCATTTGTTTGGTGCTTGGCTTAAGAGGGGTGAAGAGCATACAAGAGATAGACAGATGAAGTTGTTAGGAAAGATACCTAAGTGGGAGGTAAAGTTTCAAGAAGAAAAACAAATATAGAAGAAGACATCATGACCATGTATGATCCTGGACAGGAGAGTTTGACAGATTATGTGAAGGCTGTTTGATAGGGTAGAACAATATCTTATTTTATACACATCACAGGCTCACCTGTAAGGGACACCTTCTATAAGAGAAGGGTGTTTTTCAACACTAGATACGTACTCCTGCTCCTCTCAAACTCGACTCTTTCAGCACTTGAGACATTATTTAAAGGAATTGCGTATTACTGTTTTATAAACCACTTTCATTGTTAAATTAATAATTTTCCTTTTGAAATTTGAAAAACGGAAATAGAAACATTCATTTCCACCAAAGTTAAAAATGATTTGCAACTATAAAACTGCTTCTTTTGCCATTTTCTAAGTGCAGCGATGCCTGACAAGATGAGTGTCATACACGAAAAGGAACCTGACAGGGATGTGGAGGCCTACTGTAATTAGCTTTGTGCCTAAAAACACTCCCTATAGCACCAACCCTGTAGATTGTTATTGTTTACATATAACATAAACTCAGAATATCAGTACTTTTGGAATACCACGTGCTATAAAATTATTGGATGAATATTACTCTTTAGACATAAAGCCTGACTGCCTTTCTTTTTACCTAAATCAACAATTCTCCATTTAGTTACTGTCAGGTAACTGGCTGTCACTCAGCCCAGAAAATTACAGGGGTACATCAACCATACTGCATGATTTTGTGTCATTCAAGCGTTGTCGTGTGGAGTATATTAAATTATAATTTTTCACTTAGTTACATAAACTTCCAACTTTGAAAATCTACTACCTTGAAACTGCTTGCAGTCAAGTTTCAATGTTTTAACATTCTGCATATAAACTCTGTATGATGTGTATGTTAGTCTTTAGAGGAAGCACGGTATGTTAATCACTGTGGCAGTAATGGTTCATATTGCAAATTCTCATCAGTTTCTGTTGATGGGGAGCAAAACTTACCCTGTAAACCTAGTAATTCACAAACAGTTTAAGAGCAAGATTTAAATAATACCATGGATGATTCATTTATTTATTGACAAATTCAGTTCTTTGCAGTTCTTGAAATAAAAACTGATTTTGATTTAAAAACTTGAAAATCTTCCACTATTTCTGACTTTTCAACTAACTTTAGCTTCCATGGAAAGTATATTATTTCTAGATTAATACAGCTAGTTAAATCATAGTTATATCCACATTCCTATGGTAATAAGCCTTATAAATGCTATGGGAAATGATTGGTTATTGGTGATTGATTGATAAGCTGTCAAAATAAGAACTTGTCTAAAAGCTGTAGTCCAGCCAAATGATTAGAAAACCCCATGTCACAGTGCCCTTATTAAATGCAACTATGACAAAATGATATCTCTGAAGCACCTGATTTAGATGCATTCATATGCTTAGAAAAACATGTTTAGAATTATTATTTCCAATATATATTGAAAATGCTAAAAAATACAAATACTATCTCAAATGGAAATCTGTGCTAAATAATACTTCATTATTTTAAGCAGGATGTTTTCATTCAATATGACAACTTTATCTTCATCCAAAAGTATAGATGATTGTTTCATGTCATACAAGGTGGTACAATGCATCTACATTAAATAAATCAAGGGTTATATTGGATGATATTTATGTACATTTTCCATTATATGGCATGGGACTCCTATAGCTCTTGATATATTTACACCTAGCAGTTGTTTTGGAAATTGTACCTCTGGCAGCCTACATAAATTCTTACAGTGATGAGTCTTTTCTAAAATAGCAATTTAAAAACAAATATGCTAAAGAAATATAAATATCTTGTGAGCTTTAAATGTTTAAAGTTCATAAGCAGTATTAATAGTGTTCGGGCCTAATGGCTAACTAGGAACACCGATTCATTCAAGTATGGAGTATATACTCTTCCTTTCATCCAGTTATAGTATATACAGTATATAAGCTTCCTTTCATCCAGTTATAGTATATATAGTATATACTCTTCCTTTCATCCAGTTATAGCATATGCAGTATATACTCTTCCTTTTATCCATTTATAGTATATATACAGTATATACTCTTCCTTTCATCCAGTTATAGCATATGCAGTATATACTCTTCCTTTCATCCACTTATAGTATATATACAGTATATACTCTTCCTTTCATCCAGTTATATCATATGCAGTATATACTCTTCCTTTCATCCAGTTATAGTATATACAGTATATACTCTTCCTTTCATCCAGTTATATCATATGCAGTATATACTCTTCCTTTCATCCAGTTATAGTATATATACAGTATATACTCTTCCTTTCATCCAGTTATAGCATATGCAGTATATACTCTTCCTTTCATCCAGTTATAGCATATGCAGTATATACTCTTCCTTTCATCCAGTTATAGTATATACAGTATATACTCTTCCTTTCATCCAGTTATAGTATATACAGTATATACTCTTCCTTTCATCCAGTTATAGCATATGCAGTATATACTCTTCCTTTTATCCAGTTATAGTATATATACAGTATATACTCTTCCTTTCATCCAGTTATAGTATATATACAGTATATACAATTCCTTTCATCCAGTTATAGTATATACAGTATATACTCTTCCTTTCATCCAGTTATAGCATATGCAGTATATACTCTTCCTTTCATTCAGTTATAGTATATATACAGTATATACTCTTCCTTTCATCCAGTTATAGCATATACAGTATATACTCTTCCTTTCATCCAGTTATAGCATATGCAGTATATACTCTTCCTTTCATCCAGTTATAGCATATACAGTATATACTCTTCCTTTCATCCAGTTATAGCATATGCAGTATGTACTCTTCCTTTCATCCAGTTATAGTATATATACAGTATATACTCTTCCTTTCATCCAGTTATAGCATATGCAGTATATACTCTTCCTTTATCCAGTTATAGTATTTATACAGTATATACGCTTCCTTTCATCCAGTTATAGCATATGCAGTATATACTCTTCCTTTTATCCAGTTATAGTATATATACAGTATATACGCTTCCTTTCATCCAGTTATAGCATATGCAGTATATACTCTTCCTTTCATCCAGTTATAGTATATATACAGTATATACTCTTCCTTTCATCCAGTTATAGCATATGCATTATATACTCTTCCTTTCATCCAGTTATATCATATGCAGTATATACTCTTCCTTTCATCCAGTTATAGCATATGCAGTATATACTCTTCCTTTCATCCAGTTATAGTATATGCAGTATATACTCTTCCTTTCATCCAGTTATAGCATATGCAGTATATACTCTTCCTTTCATCCAGTTATAGCATATGCAGTATATACTCTTCCTTTCATCCAGTTATAGCATATGCAGTATATACTCTTCCTTTCATCCAGTTATAGCATATGCAGTATATACTCTTCCTTTCATTCAGTTATCTAAAAATTTCTTAAACATTTCCAAGTTACTAATTAGATGCAAAGGTATCGCTAGGCATACTCAGCGTACACAAATGAGTACATTTTTTTTCTAAGCATCTGTTGGAAGCATTATTACTGAAAGACAACAGAATATTTACAAATTTCTTAGCTAATGTTTGCAATATAGATCAATAAAATATATTCTTATGAGAGGATTGCACCTCTAAAAATAGCCAATCTATGGTTATAAGTGTCACCAGTTGAAAATAAGGTTCCTTTCCTATTTGTATAGCTCAACATTTTCAGGGTTGAGTACATTTTCGAATGAAAGGTCACTACTTGGTTTTGAGCAAAATTAGGTCAGAGTACAATATAGAAATTTCTGGCTATACTCCTGATTAGACAACTGTTAGTAGAAATACTATTCTATAATCTAACTGCAGACTTAATTACATAGAAATGTTTTCTCACTGTTTTACATAATTGTCTTTAAGAATTTGTACCACTATATTGTAATATTTTATCACAAGTAAAATTTCCATATTAAACATTATTTGTAAAACAGGTCGATGAAATATATTAAAAACAAATATACTCTTCCCTCTTATGAGTCTATAACCATTAGAATATAGCTTTAATCTCCTACATCTATTCTCATAATCCATGTTTTATACACAAATTATACTTTTAGTAAATTTTATCTGTACATCCTACAAATTTTTTATTTGCCCCCTCCTGTATGTACAGAAAGAACCAATATTGGATTATAAGAGTAAACTAAGAGATTTAAATACAGTGGTTAAATGCTCTTCATCTCTCGTTACTGAAGTTCTTAAGAGGTATCCAATTTTTCTCATTGCTTGATTATAGATTTTCTACTATGCTCTTCAAAGGATAAATTTAATGAAATCCTAAGCTATAAATCTGTGTAATGGTCTGTTTCCTCTAAAGGTAATGTAGATAAATGTAGATAAATTAATTGGATGATGTACTAAACTATTATTAAAATATGCAATATTATATTTTATTATTATATATATAAATATATATATTATATATATATTTATATATTATATTTTTCATAATTAATCAGTGTTTTCATATAGGAATTTAATGCCAAATAATTTTCTTTCCTTGCATAATAAAACCAATTTTATAATCATCCACATAGTTGTATAACCAAAATTCTTTATTCTTGGGTATTGTGGAAAATACCATATTAAACAATATCAGTCCTAATACAGAGCCCTGAAATACTCTAGATTAAATCAAAATGGGTTTAGATAATGCACCTCTATATTGTACATATTATACCATGCTACAAACCCAATCTAAAGTATAATCCACTTTGCTATATATTCATTGAGTCTTAATTTTATAAGATAATTCTTTATCACCTCAAACAATAGACTATGAAAAGCCTTAAAAAGATCTAAAAATACAACCCCAGGTGATAGACCTAATTCTAAGGCTTCAATAACTATATCATAAAAAACTAATGAAGTTTGTTGGTCATCCTTTAATAAAACTGTACTGTCACATATCAATCAAAAAGAGATCTGTTCATGTTATTCTTAATAGTTCAGTTACATGTTTCTCAAAACATTTACACAATTTAGACATCCAACTTATTGGGTGGCCACGGTGGTGCAGCAGTTAGTGTTGCCACCTCACAGCAAGAGGTTCTCTGGTTCAATCCTCAGCTGGGGTGCCTTCTGTGTGGAGTCTGCATGTCCTCCCTGTGGTGATGTGGGTTTCCTCCGAGTGCTCAGGTTTCCTTCCACTTTCCAAAGACATGCTGTAGGTTCATTGGACACTCTAAATTGGCGCTAGGTTTGAGTGTGTGTGTGTGTGTGTGTGTGTGTGTGTGTGTGTGTGTGTGTGCCTTCTGTGGAAGGCTGGCAACTCGATACCGTAAAACTCCACTGCCAATCATGAGCAGATAGGTGATCCGCTGTGGCGACCTCTAACCGGGAAAAGCCGAAAGACAGAGAAGAAGACATCAAACGTATCGGTCTATAATTTTCAACCTGGTTTGTTGTTCCTTTCTTGTGAATTGGATTTATGTGAGAAATTTTCCAGCGAATACGTATGCAACTTTCATATAGGAATTTATTAAAGAATATGTACAAAATGGGAAGTGAAGTAGTCTTAATGTCAGAGACTGTAAAAGTAATTGCTTTGTAATTACAGAGCACATAACATTTAATTCTCAATGACAACAATCAATTCTGTAAAAAGTCCTAGAAGCTGTTAAATTCATTAAAAATAATACTCAGATTTGTTAATAACACTGTCCTTGTATTTGAAATGTACTAGGAATATAATACTCAGATTTGTTAATAACACTGTCTTGTATTTGAAATGTACTAGGAATTTCAGGACTTTTCTTCATAGAGTTTTTGTGAAAAGTTTTCTTTTTATTTGTCATATCATAAACCAACCTATTGTCATATTTTTTTGTTTCTCTTATCCTAAATTTTAAATCTTTGCATGTGTGATTGTAAATTCTCTTCTTCCTACTGGAAGGATATATTTTATAGATATTAAACTATCGCTTCTTTTTTCTAAGCAACCTATGTAAATTCCTATTTAACCATAAAGGATAAGATCCTTTATTATTTCTTGTATCAATTTAACACTTGAAGAACTAATGTCCCGGAATAAATACTTCCCTTAGACAAGGATTGTGATTCAGCAATACAGTTCCACTCCCTACTTTCAATACTGCATGTTAAAAGGCTGCAATCAATCTGACTAAAACTACAGTTTTGCCTGTTTTTGCTAAAACTAGTCATAAACTCAAGATCAAATTTTACAGCTCTATGGTTTGACCATGGCCAAGGGGCATTACTGTTTTAACATCTTAGAAAAAGGCAGAATTATTATTTATTTATTTATTTATTTAACATTTGTTTCCTGGGAAAGTCCAATTTGGAACAGAGCCAATTTTCAGTGGAAGCCCAGGGGAGAAATGCTCCAGATGCATGTCTTTGTAATGTGGGAAGAAACCGGAGCACCTGAAGGAAACCCACATGAATGCAGGGATGACTTGCAGACTCCACAAAGAAGGTACTCCAGCCAAGAATCAAACTAGAGAACCTCTTGCCATGAGGCGATAATGCTACCACTGTGCCATCCAAATTAGTAATTACATAAACAAGAATATTGTTTCCTCTAGTATTTTCTGTAATGAGTTGATGCACGTCTTTTCCCAATCCAATATGCATAAATTCATATACAAAGTAATTTATGCAATTTATATGTGACCAAGAAATAAAACATTTTTAAACGTTATAATGTGTACTTTTATACAAACTAGGAGTCTGATAACACAGCAGTATATATGTCCCTATATTACTTCTATCATCCCTTATATAGGCAACTAAACATTCCAAATTAGAAGCAAGCTGTACACATGTAGATGAAATATTATTATGCACCACAACGTTACACCCCCATTATGTTTTTTTTTATGTAAACATTCATATTTATTAAATTGTTTAAGGCTAAAGTGAGTAGTATTCCAAGACTCAGCTTTAGCAATAATCTGATATGTTTACTGATGTATCATCCCTGTTAGCTTAGTAAATTTATTACCAAAGCTACAGGCATTACAAAAATAGCATTTCACATGATAATCAAGCCTTTTAGTTCTTCTGGTTGATTATACATTTTTATTGTCCCTAAATATATTTTAAATAACAGTTATCATGTTCTACACATAATCTGTCCCATAATTATTTAAATGTAATTTGTCCACTGCAAACATTCTATAATCATGGAAATTATCGTCACAATATTTAATTAAATTTACTTGCTATACTAGAGAAATTTATCTCAATCAATTATTAAACAAATGTTCCTTAAACATATAATCAGTAAAGAACATTGATGGTAAAATCTCACACAATACACATTTAACCTTGTGCCTCAAATTGTGTAATGATATCCAATATTGTATTTTTCATGTTGTTCAAAGGTGTGGTCTAAGTCATTGACTTCAACATGAATTAAAAATAGCTTGTATTACGATTGTACTGTGGTCAGTTTTGTCACTATCTTTTTTACATATTCAAATTTCAAACCTGGCAGTGCTGCTACAGTAATTAAGCTCTTGTGTGATTTACATAGTTGAGTGTCAGCATATTTCAACATAAAATCAGCCAATGCAAACACTTCATCAGTTACATGTGATGACTTCAGTACTTTGTTTAAGTTCTTTTATCCTTTCTTTAAGTTAGTACATTCACCTGTACACTCACCACTTGCCAGATGTGTAACATTCTTAATGACATCTTCAAATACTACTAAAGTTTTGAGTACGCTGTCCTGATTGAAAATTCTTATAGCTTAAAACCTTGTATAATTTACCATATTTTTTACCATTGTGATCTATATTTCTCTTCCTTAATGTTATATTCTTATTTAATAGATTTCCTGAGTCCTCAATTTGGCTTCAAGGTTCAATCTCAAATTGTGGTTTGCAACTCAGTTAGAATTCAGAACTTCTAAACAAGAATCCAAACTTGTGTTCTTATCCATTTCAGTAATATTTACTACACTATCTACAGCCATGTCTATCAGTTGGAGACACTATCACTGCCTCTGGGTATAAGCACTTATTATTTTTTTTAAGTTATTATACCCAAAATCATTACAATAGCTCAATCTGATGAGGTATTTACCTCATTACAGGAAGTTTCACTAGAGACACAAACAGGAAGTTGTTGACTAACAACATCATTCAAACTTTCTTGCAAGTGTGATTCACCCCTAGCTGTGCTTTGAATTAATTTTCTTTACACTCTCCATCCTTAGCTAGATTTGTAATAGAAGAAACATCACTGTATTTTTTCATATGTTTACCTCTATTCTTTTTGAAAACAGTCTTTTTTTCTTTTTTTAATCCTTTCTTTAACACAAGTCTCTTTAATGCTAATGTTATAATATGGTACAATGCAAAAAAAAATCCAGATGTACATTTTTCTATAAACTTAACCAACAGCTTTCCATGTCATAAAAACATATAATCTGGACAGTCTCAGCAGCATTTTTGTTCTTCCAAACTTTAATATATCGATGACAATTCTTTTTAGATATTTTATTGATATTTACAAAAACATGAATATTATATGTATTTGCATAATTAAGAATACAAATAACACTCAGTATCTCCATGCTGTACCACAAACATCATTGAAAATTTCACAGGCATCATTTCTAAGACATAGTACTTCAATTAACAGCCTGCAATTTTTTGAAATTCACTTACCTTTAATTTATATATATATATATATATATATATATATATATATATATATATAAAGGCAGTTGATTTGTTATTACATACAAGTTGCAATTGTATTATATATCAATCTGAGAATAGAATCATAAAGTACAGTAATCTTATGCAGGTATATTTTGCCACAAAACAAACAAAACTATATATAGCATTATTATAAGTAGATAATAAATTAAGCCCAGCATATTTCTAGAGTTAATATCAAGACTTTTGCTAACAGAATATAACTGGGCCATTTTTGCCAAAGAACAATAGCACCATGAGATATTTAAATGACATTATCACAAATAAAGTCCTAAATAAGCATAGCTATCAACTATTTCTGTTATACTGGAATATTTCTTAACTATGAATTGTGATAATTTTGTATCATAATAGCACATTACCTTCATCATTTTAAAATTTATTTATAAATAGTGTTTGCTTATTCCTGAAATATCTCAAAGTCTTTCAGAAGAATCGCTAGAGCCTTTACTTTATCTCAATCAGATTAAATTAAAACAGTGGTAACCTTTATGAATCCCTGTCAATATTTAGAGCTCCAAAAATATCAGTAAGAAAACTAAAATCAGGAGAAAGAAGGTATGAATTATGTCTGTGTTGGCTGTTCACTCAGTGTACACTTACTGTAGGCGTTATTGAATCCCAGGGAGTATTATCTTCATATACTAGGACTCATGATTTATTCTTAATATTCTGAAGGGCATTCATTACAATAAGTAAGGACAAATGACCTAGTATAGAAATCTAAAGCACTCCACTATATACTGGCAAAAATGTGCAGACATGAATGTTTCATAGGTATACTTTATACATGAATACAGTAGCTGTGCACACCATATTTACGTCCATACATGGTTTAAACACAGGGATAACACCAAATATAGCAGGACACCATGTTGTTTCTGAATCACATATAGCAGTTGTGGAACAAGGGTACACCAAGACTGCTCCCTGCCCCTCAGTTATGGAGTCAAAGCAGGAGCATTTTTTTAAAAGTTTCAGCCTCCATTGCCATGATTGGAGGGCAGGGTACATTAGTATAATATGCTTATATCGGAATATAGACAAGTGAGAATTCCCCCTGGCAAAAACATTGCTGCATCTCTGCTGAGTATGAAGACTGACAGTGGTTGTGATAATAGGTTAACCTGCACCATAGCAGAGAATGGCAGAACAGGTATCATGTTGCTATGAATCAAAAGTATTTTGTTTTAAGGATTTACAACATTTTTGTTGGTGCTGTTACTTACCTTCAACACTGAACAATACATCAGTATAAGCAGAAGCTGCCATCCTTCTGTGCATTTGAGACAACAGTTGACACAATGTTCTGCTTCCATAGCTTATGGGAATAGAATCAGCACAATTGTCCCTGCATCTGTGACTTACCTTTACCAATATTAATGCTAATGTGGAAATATGATGTCCTCATAATTATTAAAAATTAGCAATATCTCATTCGACTTGGGCAATAAGGGTGCATTTTTCTGCTACACATCATGATATTTCATATGATACCCTTCACTAATATACTGCCAACTTCGTTATGAAAATATAAATGGAAATCTGAAAATATGCAAAACAAGTAACAAACAATATCTACATTGCAAATGTAGCCTAGCTAAAAATGTCATTTTATTGACCATACTCTTCCGTTTCACATAGGTTCATATGTACTTACTAAGCTATTGATCTGTATGCATCCTTAGAAGCCTAGCCATGCACATTCCAGTGATTTTTTTAGCCCTTGTAATTTAAATATGAATAATCAAGAGCCAGATAGAACATTTACATGTTAGCCCTATCTGTAGAGGACAAGGCACGAAACCAGTGATGAATTCTTGGTTTCCACCCAATCATCCAGACTATATTTGAATAGAATACAGGAAGTACTTTACTTACATAGAGAGGATGATGATTCCAAAGAAGTGGACTTCGCTCTGATACATATCTGTCCCCCCAACATGTTCTATTTATATTACAGAACAGATTAAGATTTCTTGAGTGAGTGTTTATTCCACCACTGGAAATGTAGATGTGCAGTAGGTCAGAGAGGATAGGGTCTGTTTTGGCCCTGTATGCAAAGCAGAAATCACTTCTCAGTAGCCTGCATTTTACTAAGAAGAGGGACAGGGTTTTGAGATAGTTAATGTAGTTATGATTTATCTCCTCGATTTTCATGATGAGAAAGAATTGCTGTCATTTAAGTTGTGTTAAATGTTTGGACAGGTACATGGAGAAGAGGGCATTATACTCAATGACTGGTCTAATAAGTGCAGAGTACAGTGCAATGGTTACATTTCTGGACCTAGATTCCATGCCCTTACTAATAAATTGCACAATGAAAAAAAATTATTTTTTACAATAGTTGATGCATGGTGATCGAAGGACATTTTATTGTTCATATAGGTTCTGAAGTCAGTAACTACTGAATCAATTTTCATGGATGTGTTGTCAATGTGATAGTTGCAGTGGACATTGTGATTAACAAATGAGACTATTATATAGTTTATGTCATTTAGTTTTAGTCCATACTTATAACACCAACTATTTGTTTGGGAAAGACCCTCTTGGAGGATCTTGGTGTCCTCTGGAGTGTTTATAATAATGTCAAGTTTACAGTCATCTGCAGACTTGGTCAGCCAAAGACCTGTTACATTAGCTTTCATCACTGAGAAGTAAATGCCAAGAAGGACTAGCCCACAGACAGAACCTTGATGTGCACCAATAGTGACAGGGCTTTTGGAGGACATAGAGCCACCCACCCTAATTTCCTGAATTCTATTTGTGAGCCAATTTACTATCCAGTGAATTGTATGAGGATTGACATTTAGCTGGGGCAGTTTATCAACAATACCCGAGTGTGGCATGTTGTCAAATGTCTTTGTGAGGTATAGATATGTGGTGTGTACTGACTTTCCCTCATCCATTGCTTCAGTAATCTTCTCAAAGGAGTCAACCAGGTTAAGCAGGCAAGATCTTCTTCTTTTGGCTTTTTCCTGCTTAGGGGTCACCACAGCAAATCACCTGTCCGCTCATGATTGGCAATGGAGTTTTTACGGTGTTGAGTTGCCAGCCCAGTACCCAATCTTCCACAGAAGGCAGACACATGCACACACTCACACCTAGGGCCAATTTAGAGTGTCCAATCCACCTATAGCATGTTTATGGGATGTGGGAGGAAACCGAAGCACTCAGAGGAAACCCACGTGACCACAAGGAGGACATCTAGACTCTGCACAGAAGGCACCCCAGTTGAGGATTGAACCAGAGAACCTCTTGCTGTGAGGTGGCAACGCTGACCACTGCACCACCGCGGCCACCCTTAAGCAAGCAAGATCATCTACCCTTGAAAAAAAAACAAATTGGCTTGAGTCAAAGGTATGTGGGTTAGCTATGTCCTTGATTGTTAATTCCATAATGATCCTCACCATAGCCTTAAGGATGAAATTTGTCAGACTTGTGGGTCTATAATTACCCAGGTTCATTGATGCCTCACCTTTGTGCAGGGGGATAACTATTGCTGTCCACCATTCACCTAGCACAAAGGCAGTTTGGAGACTGGTATTGAAGAGCATCTGTAGGTTTGACTGGTCCTGTTTTTTGCTTAGTAAGTAGGCAGCCTGGTATGTTTTCTGGTCCCATAGAGGCAGAGTTGTTCTTGGGAGACTGAAAGTGTATAAGCAGGTATGTGATATGGGAATTTGGGGAGAGAGAAGGATGTGGTGAAGTTGGAGCTACATTTATCCACTAGTACACAGATTATGTCTTCAGGGTCTGTGTATGTATCATTTATTATTAACTCTGAGCAGTGCTGGACACTGTTTCTAAGGTTTTTAACATAATTAAAGAAGAATTTATAGTTGTCTTTTGCCTGGGTGCTTATTTTTACCTCCTATATAGCTTTGGTGTTTTGATCAGAGAAAAGAGTTCTTTCTTAACATTAGCAAGAATATTTTTTGCATCCTGATAATTATATTTATTGAGTCCAGTGATTTTTTTCTCTTATTGAATATCCTGTTTATATTTGGGTTCCACCATATGGGTTTATTTTTAAATATGGCATTATATTTGCTTTGGTTGGGAGCAAATGTATCTATGTAGCTATTTATATGTGCATATAATTTGGCACTTAAGAATTACATATATTCAGTATGTTCATCAGGTTGGAGGAGATGCTGAATTTAGCCAGGTCATGAATCTGTGTTCATGGAGTTGTCTTTGCATCTTCTCTGAATACCAAGGTATTTGAGGATGCTTTTGGCTTTAGTCTTATGATGAATATGACTAATTTGTTGTCTGACTTGACAAGGGATGGAATTGCAACTAGTGGGGAACAGAAGTGTTCTATATTGGTGATTATCAAGTCCAGGATTTTGTTTCACTTAGAGTATGGGCTAACTGGTCCAGAGCATTTGTATTTATGAAGTCCAGAAGTCTCTAAGCATACATGCTAGGGGATCTATAAGTCACCCGGTGGATGGGAGGGTGGGGTGGCTGAAGTCTCTTAAGAGAAGGGAGTTTGACCTAATGCATAAGCTGGAAGCTTTAGAAGACTGGTATTGCCTAAAAAGGCACTATGGTGTTGGACAAGGCTTTAGCCAATACACAAAAGCCTTGTGGGGACAGTTGCAGGCCATTCCTGACAAAGCAGTTAGGACTGTCTCCCATCTCCTCCAGGCTGATATATATTGGATTTCATTTAAATGACACCAGAAACTAAGCAACTTGTTGAAGTTGATAATCTTTTGTTCATTTTGCAGCATCATTTTCAGTGATGGTAAAATGCTGCTCAAGGCTGAGTTCATACCTGCTTTGGTTATATATTCCAAGAGCTCCAGCATGGCTCTCTTCATATAATCCTGAGAGTTATGTCCCAAGTCATTTACTCCATCATGCACTGTGACTGTGTCATATGTATACCTGTGGTGCAATGACTCAAGTGCATGCATGATGTAGCATATCCTGGAACCCAACTGGTAGCCAATCATGATCCTCTCCTTACTCAGCCTAGTGAGGGTTGTATCCGTGGGTATCACTATGGGGCCTATATTAAAAGCGCGAATGTTTACTTACCCGCACACCTAAATGCTGACACATATTCCGTGAGCCGCAAATACACCGAATGCCCTAAACCGCGAAATTCAAAAACTCGAAATGTCATAGTTGTCCCATCCCACCGCCTGCTACATACTACCTACACAAACAAACTAAATAAACCACATACATACACTAACCAAAACCCTACTTCTAACCCTAAACTAAACTCTACTTCTAACCCTACACTAAAGCTTGCATATACCACAATGTATGCACTTAACTTAACCCGCACCCTAACCCTAAGGTCCATACCTATCGCACACTTACCTTAAAAAGCTATACCCAAACAAACTAAATAATCCACACACATACACTTAATAAAATCCTACTTCTAACCCTACACTAAATCTAACATACATTACCATCTATGCACTTACCTTAACCTGCACCCTAACCCTAAGGTCCGAAATTATCGCACACTTACCTTACGGAGCTATACCACAAAAGGGCCAACCATGATGATTCAACGTTTCGGATTTCGCTCTTCAGGTTGACCGATGTTTTCGCGGTTCAATGAAGACGTATTGGCGTTTAGGTATTCGGGTAAGTAAACGTTCGTGTTTTTAATATAGACCCTCACTATGGAGTCACTTAAAACTAGTTTTTCGATTGGGTAGTGGTTTGCCTTTTGCACTTTTGATTTGAGACACTGAGAGCCTTAGATACATGTTTAATGGTGGGTGCTGCCTGTGTAGAGTGTTTGTTGCTGAGGGCAATTCTTACCTGACCACTTTGACTTCCTCATACAGATGAAAATAGATGGGGAAGAGGGGCTTCATTTAGAAGACCTTTTTAAATAAATTATTTTTAAGACCCTCAGTATATGTAGGTTTGTGTGTTTAGTCCATACAGTATCTTATAGGTATAGCAAGTTATTGTGTGTTACTAATAGAGTGTTTACTAATTTGGAAGTGGCTTTATATGAGATCTTTGTCTCCAACTACATTATGTAACTACATCTCTTACATTGCCTGCCATTGTATGGTAAACTGCTTGATTAATGATGACAATGTTATAATGCCATGAGGTGCTATTGGTAGTGAATGAACTTAAGAGCAAAAACAGTAGTAAAAGTGCAAATGAGATAATATGCCTTTGGTGTGTTTTGTGCTAATTGTGCCATATGGCAGATGTGCTATGGATAGCAAAAATGTAGAAAAAACTAATAGACATACATTTGAAAAGTTATCATATTAACAGATGACTGCCATATACATGAACAACATTCAGGAACTATAAATCAGCTGGCCTAGCTTGGGATTTGTGTGTTTGAATGTGTGTTATTTTATAGATTTTTGCAGCACACTACATTTTCAAAGCTGCCATAGATCATAACAGTAACATTTGCAATAACCTTGGAGACAGCTATATTAAATGTTATGAAATGCTGACTCCAAAATGTTTATACCCCTGTCAATGTGATCTTACTCAAATGTATATACTTCACACATCACTGTCGTGTTGGGTAGAACTGTGACATTTCCTGATTAATGGTTTCAAAACCATTTTCAAATTTATGGTCAACATAACTTCCTTAATTTCTGTCTAGGTAATGTTGACTTCTGGGTACAAGCCCACCAAGGGCTTGCTGCCTGATTTCAGACTTTCAGTCATTGGATACCCAGCACCCTCATTGGTCATTAATCAATTAACTTAGCTGCTAGCCCCGCCTCATGGCCTCCATCTGCCAATTGGACTGCAAGGGAGGATAAAGCCATCTTATGAGTAAAGACGTTTGGGGAGCAGCTACAAAAGGACTCCTCTGTGAGACCTCCAAACATTTATCAATGCATATAATTTGTCACATATCCCTATAGTGGAGAATTTTTAAATAATTTTCCATTGATTATTATTTACTCATGAAATATTTATTTAGTTTCTCTAGGATATAGCTACAGTGAAATATGTAAAGAGAGAATCAAACTCCTGACCCCATGTCTCAGATTTAAAATAAACCATCTTCTTACCTCTCTGGTTTGTTTCCGGTGATCATATGGTTATACACTGCCAGGGCTTCTTTCTCTTGTTCATTGGCTCATAGGTAAATACTAGGCTAATGACCATCAGGGCCTTTATATGCCTAGCTGTACAAACCAAACCAATTATGTCCCTAGGTATCATAGGCATTTATTAGGAGGGTATACATTAGTTAGGAAGTCTCTAAAGGTTATGTGGGGGGGGGGGGGGTGTTAGTTTAGACTTTGTTACTGTCTGCCTCTGTCAATCAGAAACATGGGTGCCAAGACCCGGGGTTAATTTCCAATTTCCCATCCGTTGGTCAAGGTTATGATTAAAAAGGTTTAAGGATGGACTCTGCTTCCCAAGGATGAGCATGGGGATCCCTTGAGACACATATCTGTCTTGCCATCATGTAAAATTTATGTTACAAGCAAAATTTAAATCCTTGGATCTAGTGGTTCTGATGCTGTTTGTTTTGTGGATGTGCAAAAGATCCATCAGAGCTGGATCCAAGGATGCCTTGAATGCCAGGCATAGATTGCCTCTTAGTAACCCATAGGAGACTGAGTATGAAGCGAGGGCTGTAAGGTGATCTGTATAGGATAATGTGTTTATACCTTGGATTCTGTTGGTAAGTGCCTTTGGGGCATTCCAACTCTTGCATATATCTGGTCAGGTACATGCCAAAGGGGGCATTATAGTCAATGATGAGTCTGACAGGGGCTGAATAGGTTCATAGGTTCATAGGTTCATACTAGGCTGTCTGCCCTAGGGCATTTATAAGCCTAGCCAGAGTGTGTTTGGCTTTCGCCACCCATTTTAAATTAATTTTGCTATGCCCTTTTTCGAGGTTAGTATACTGTGCCTCTGTCTAACAGTGACACAGATGTGATACCCGGGGTAAACCTACGATCTCCCATCCACTCATCAAGATTCCTCTTGAAGAGAGTCAATGAGGGACTCTGCCTAACCTGGACTGGGATTTTATTCCAGAGTGAAGGGAGCCTCTGGGTTATGAATCTGTCCCTCCAGCATGTCCTATTTATTTCAGTGCTGAGGTTCAAGTCTCGAGCGTAGCTCGATGGGATTTGGATTTTCTGAGGTGCAGCATGTCCATTAATTCCGGGTTGGAGATGGCTTTATACTTCAGGCACAGATCGCCTCTGAGCAGGCAGTATGCCACTGAGTAGAGCTGGAGTTTCTTTAACCGGGCAGCATATGGCATCTGTTTGAGCCCTTTGATCCTCTTGGTGAGGTACTTTTGGGGTCTTTCCAGTTGCTGCAGGTGTCTGGTAAGGTACATCCCAAAAGGGGCATTGTACTCAATTATGGGCCTGATGAGGGATGAGTAAAGAGGCACGATGACCTCCTCAGATCTAGATGTGAATCCCTTCATGATTAGGTGGGCTATATAAAATGTTTTTCTAACCACTTTGGCCACGTGGTTGTCAAATGAGAGATTGCTATCAACTTGGGTCCCCAGGTCCCTAATTACTTCTTCTGTACTTAATGGATTACCACCTATGTGGTAATTTGTGGGCACTTTGTTTTTGCCAAAGGGGATGACTATACACTTTTTGGCGTTTAGCTTGAGGCCATGGCTCTGGCACCAGTTGTCTGTTTCTATGAGGCCCTTTTGGAGGATGCTTGTGTCGGCTGGAGAGTCGATTATGGTGCCCAGTTTGCAGTCATCTGCGAACTTGGTCAGCCACAGTCCTTCCGTGTTGGCCTGTACCTCCGAGAAATATATACCAAACAAGAGAGGTCCCAGGACTGAGCCTTGTGGGATGCCACTTGTAACTGGTTTGGAGTCTGACATGGCTCCAGCAATTCTAACCATGTGGGTTCTGTCCTTGAGCTAGTTTGCAACCCATCTAGTGACATAGGGGTTTATATTTAAGCTGGTGAGCTTATCTATAATGCCCGAGTGGGGATATTGTATCGAGGGCTTTTGTGAGGTCCAAGCAGGCTGTGTGGACCACCTTCCCCTCGTCAATGGCCTTGGTGACTGTTTCAAAGAAATCAACCAGGTTTAAGAGGCAGGATCTGCCCTTAACAAAGCCGAACTGGGTAGGATCCAGTGTCTGTAGGTCCCCAATATCTTTTTTTATGAGGTCCATGATGATCCTTTCCATAGCTTTGCAGACCAAGGTAGTCAGGCTTATGGGGCGATAGTTTCCAGGATCCGTCGAGGCACCACCTTTGTGGAGAGGGACCACTGTTGCTGTACGCCACTCTTTGGGTACATATCCTGTAGTAAGGCTGAGATTGAACAGTAGTTTTATGTTTGGGTTTAGCTCTTCTTGGAGTTCATGTAGGACACAGCCCGGGACACTGTCTGGTCCCATTGATGCTGTGTTTTTTGCTTTGGAGAGGGCAGCTCTTACTTGAGCATCTGAGATGTCAGGGGGGCAGCACTCTGCTGGGATAGATATTTGCCCTTTTAGTTGGGATTTGGGGAGAAGTTTGCACTGAACCTGTCAGCTAGGATGTTGGCAATGTCTGTGGGTTCGGTGTATTTTTTGTCATTTTGGACTAATTCTAAGCATATCTGGGAATTCCCACCCAGGTTCCTAACATAACTAAAGAAAGCCTTGTGATTATCCTTAGTGTCCTGTGCAATTTTTCTCTCGAAGCTGGCCTTAGACGATTTTATGAGTGCCTGTAGTTTTTTGCTAATACTGATCAGAGATGCCTTCCCTTTTTGGGATTTTGCTCTATCATGTAGTAGCTTCCTCCTTCTATTGTATAGTTTGTTTATGGCTGGGGTCCACCAGACAGGACGCCTGCCTTTGGAGCATTGGGTCTTGGTTTTATTTGGGATTGCATGATCCATGCATTCCTGAAGGTGTTCATAGAATGCGTTTATAAAGGATTCTGCAGTCTGGGCCGTATTTTCCACAGGCCCGGGGCTTTGAAGGATTCCACCTCGGTTTTGAGGAGTGTGAAATTTGCTTTAGAGAAGTTTTTCACTGTGGTTTTCAGGGCAGGGGGTGGAGTCGGGATGTGAATATCCAGTGAGATTAGTTTATGGTCTGATCTTACCAGTGAGGGATACACTTTTGGTCTGGAGCATAGAGTCCCCATGTTGGTGATAATCAGGTCCAGTATGTTTTCCCCTCTTGTGGGAGTGGTAACAAGTTGTTCCTTAGCATTTGATTTTATAAATTCTAGGAACCTTTGGGCTAGGGTGTTGGAGCTAGAGTAATGCTCCCAGTCTATGTTTGGGTAGTTGAAGTCGCCCAATATAATGGTGTTTAGAGAGACCTTCATATTTTCCAGTGTTCTCAGGAAGGCCGAGTGGGGTTCCTGGGTTTGGGAGGGTGGTCTGTAGCAGGCTATAACCTGGAAGGCAGTTTTACCCACTGTTAGTTGCACATGGATAGTCTCTGATGCTTTGTGCTGCGCCACCAACCTGGAAGTGTGGGTATCTTTGATGAATATTGATACTCCCCCTCCTTTTGTGGTTCGGTCCAAGTTTTGGGGCCGAAAAGCATGGTATGCGGTATAACCTGGTAGTGCTGGGATGCTCTCAGGAGCCTTGAACCAGGTTTCTGTTACTGCACAGATATCGATGTTCTCCATGCTAAGGAGAGTTTCGAGTGCATGCATCTTGAGGTTTAGACTTCTGGCATTGAGTAGCATTACTCTTAGTTTCTTATCCCTTGTGATACCTATGGAGGTTGATTTGTCTTTTGAGCCTTGCCTAAAAAAGGCACTATGGGGATAGCAAGAGCCTTTGCCAATATCTGAAAGCCCAGGGGTGACAGGTGCAAGCCATCCCTAGCGAAGCATCGTGGCTTGTCGAGCATGTCATCCCAGGCTGATAGGCATTGGATCCCCTTTGAATGGCACCAATACTTAAGCCAATTGTTGAAATTGATCATCTTGTCTTCATATTGTGGCATCATTTTTGGTGAGGGTAAGATGCTACTCAAGGTCAGGGTCATACCGGCCTGGGCTACATGCTCAGAGAGCTCCTCTATGTCTCTTTTCATGTAGTCCAGGGAGGTACGTCTCAGGTCATTCACACCAGCATGGACAATGACCGAGTCATATTTGTACTTGCCTTGGCGTGACCTGAGTGCTTGTTTTATGTGGCGGATCCTAGCACCTGACAGGCAGCTCACCGTGACCTTCTCCTTGTTCAGCCTGGTGAGCGGGACGTCAGTGTGCCTGATGATAGAGTCACCTATTACAAGTGTATCAGGTGTGTTGTTTAGCCTTAAGGGCTGTGACTGTTCGGCACACTGGCTTTGTGAGCTATGTGTTGAACGTGTTTTGTTTTGGGGTAGCGGTTGCTCAGGTGTCTGCTTTGGAGGTCTCTGCTGCTTAGGCAGATTTTTATTTAGAGCCTCCGAGTATGTTTTTGTGTGTTTATGTGTTTGGTTTGCTGTCGTGGTAGGTCTATGTGAGACTGGAATTGTAGTGAGTGTGGTTTCCTTCTCCTCCTGACTGGTTTCGCCAGTACTGAGTTGAGAGGGCTTAGCCTCCAGTATGGCTATACAGTTGCATCTCTCACATGTGTTGGAATTTGTTGGGAGGAGGAGAGGGTTGTCTGTGTACATGAGGCAGTTGTAACATTGTCTCAAGATTCCCAGATTCACCAGCTGGACCAGAGAGGAGATTGACAACTGACCTTTGGACATGCTAGAATAGTATTGGGAATTCCTTTTTAATTGAAAAAAAGGGCCAATGGGGAACAAGGTACTCAAGGGGTGTTTGTGAGGGTGTAGTGCTTTTAATTTTTTAGTGCTGACTTATATAATTGCTTTAGTGAGCAAGTGCCAGGTAACTTAAATGCAATGTGTTACAGGTAACTTAAATGCAAAAACGACAAACAGTAACTTTCTTTCAAGTGAAACAAGGAAATAAGTACAGTAAGCAATGCAGATATCACTAGGGATCCACAGAAGCGCTGAAAAGCTGTGTTTTAGGTGGAATTAGCATTTCAGGGAAATAACAAGCAAACAAACAACAAGCATACCAACAAAGCTAGATTCAGCAGACCTGGATCTAGTCTATGCTACAGCAAACAAGGTGTACCAATTTCAGTAAGAAACAGTTCAAATATGCAGGCACTATAAGCCTTTAACCAGAAATTCCCAGCTCAGAAGGGCAGAGTCCAGCCTCTCCTCCCACAAGAGTGCAGACCATGAGCCCTTTTAATGTAAAATAACTGGCCTGAAGCCCAAGTGCTTAAACCAGAATTAATACACTTTTAGAATAACAGACACTGAGCCCTCAATCAGCAGTTCCCAACTTAGAAGGATGTAAGCTACCTGTCCTGCCACCACAGTGCAGGCCACAAACCTTCCTAATGTAAAACAACTGGTCTGAAGCCCAAGTGCTTAATCCAAAAGACTTAGAATGATAGCCACACTTTAATCAAGTTACTACCAAGCAGTAATAAATACAATTTAATACTTTAAAGAATGCCAGGATTAGTGCTCAAGTTATACAAACAAAGCTAGATTCAGCAGGCCTGGATCTAGTCTATGCTACAGCAAACAAGGTGTACCAATGTCAGTAAGAAGCAGTTCAAATATGCAGGCACTATAAGCCTTTAACGAGAAATTCCCAGCTCAGACGGGCAGAGTCCAGCCTCTCCTCCCACAAGAGTGCAGACCACAGACCCTTTTAATGTAAAATAACTGGCCTGAAGCCCAAGTGCTTAAACCAGAATTAATACACTTTTAGAATAACAAACACTGGCACTATGACTTCCTAGACTATGATTAAGACTATGACTTCCGCTAGAGTGGCACTATGACTTCCTTAGACCTGAATGCCATGCCCTTACTTAGATGTTGGGCAACACAGAATGAGTTTCTTACTACCTTAGCCACATGTAAGTCAAAAGCCAGATTAACAGCTACATATCCCTGACTACTGGATCAACTTAAGTAAAAATAAAACCCAAAAATCCAGCTAACCTTGGAATGTTCAGGAACTACTTTAAGGCTAAAGTCCTACTATTAAGTGATAACTTGGCAAAATTTCAAGCCCCCATAAACCCTGAGAATACAGAATTTTTCACAGAATCCCAATACAAGCATGTTAATAGCTGCATAGAGGCATCTGTACCTATCAGGAAGAGGTACAGAACTAACGAAAAAACAAGCCACACTGGTGGAACATCAATAGACTGTAGAACAGAAGGAAGAAAATCATGACACAAATTAGGAGGTGCAGTACCCTGCAGGATTAAACAGTTTCATCAAATTAAACAAACAACTTGGAGGACAGTTAAAGTCTACCAAAGCCAAATTTGTGGTAAATTTGGCCTCCCAGGCCAAACACAACCAAAAGAGATTCTTTAGCTATGTCCGCAACCTCAAAGGCAATTCACAATTGTGTGTTGAGCTCATTGTTAATGGAGCCGCCAATACTGAACCAGAATATATAGCAAATCTACTGGCAGATAAATTCAGTTCTAACTCTCTTCCTCTCTCCCTCTCAACCTCCCCTCAGGAAACACCATCAAATATAACTCCCCCTACTATCACTAAGGAACAGGTCCTCAGAGAACTGTCTAAGGACAAGATCACTACATTGATGAGCCCAGACTATATCACAGGATGCCTTCTAAATAGCTTGAAACATTACCTATAAGGGCGTCTAGAATTGCAATTTAACTATAGCCTCCAAACAGGCTTCCTGCTTCAGAAAAGGAGAAGAGCAAAAGCCATCTCTCTGCGTAAAGGTGGGCCATCTGCAGACCTTGGAAAATACAGACCCATAAGACTCACTAGTCTCATATGCAAAGCTATGGAAAGAGTTCATGATCATGGAAATGATCAGTAATGACATAGGAAATCTCCAGACACTTGAACCAATCCAGTTTGGTTTCACCAAGGGCAAGTCATGCCTACTTAATCTGGTGGACTTCTTTGTGAAGGTCACCAAAGCAATGGGTATGAGTAAAATGGTTCACACTGCCTACCGTGACCTGGCCAAGGCATTTGACTCAATACCACACTCAGGCATTTTTGACAAAATCAAGAAGTTAAGTATAAACCGATATGTCCCCCAGTGGATAGCTAGCTGGATCACAGAAAGGACCCAGGCAGTTAGACTTGGGGAGTCTACCTCTACTAAGAGGCCAGTCACAAGCTGAGTCCCTCAAGGGACAGTCCTGGGACAAGCTCAATGTGGGTTTACAGAGTGGTCCTAGCAGCAAGGAACTCGAAAAATTGACTACCTTCTGGATTTAAGTATCTTTGCTTTTTTTCCACTGGAAATAGCTTCTGTTGCTTACTTTAAACTAGCCTGAACTGTTTTTTTCTGATTACTGCATTTATTTTTAAATCTGCACTTTTAGTTACATTTAGTCGAATTTAATCGAAAGTTTGCTTGTTTGTTTGTTTAATTTAACTGTGGAGGCTGCCCACTAAAGTGTGCTAGCCCGTGTAACTAATTTATCACTGTCTCTGCATTTTCTGTGTATTTCTACAAAAAAAAACAAAAAAATAATCCTTGTTTTCCCGCCTTTCTCGACTAGTTTAGATCAGTATACAGGCATTGCTGTATTCTGGGCTGTGGTGTAGTTCCTGTGTTGTCCATTACCTTACTTGGATAGAAGGAAGTTTCTTTGCTCACCAGTGGGAGTGGGGAGCCTTGAGCAGCCTACCTGTCCTTGGGGGAAGTGACCTCAGCACAAGAAGCTGTAGTAATTGGTTGTTTGGGACCATTCCTAGCTCTTTTGTAGTTCACTGCTTAAAATCCGCCTCTGGGCATTTTTTTCTGGCTATACTGCTCAGACAAGCTCCACGTGGGTTTACAGAGTGGTCCTAGCAGCAAGGAACTCAAAAAAGCGACTACCTTCTGGATTTAAGTATATTTGCTTTTTTTTCCACTGGAAATAGCTTCTGTTGCTTACTTTAAACTAGCCTGAACTATTTTTTTCTGATTACTGCATTTATTTTTAAATCTGCACTTAAAGTTACATTTAGTCGAATTTAATCAGAAGTTTGCTTGTTTGTTTGTTTAATTTAACTGTGGAGGCTGCCCACTAAAGTGTGCTAGCCTGTGTAACTAATTTATCACGGTCTCTGCATTTTCTGTGTATTTCTACAAAAAAAACAAAAAAATAATCCTTGTTTTCCCGCCTTTCTCGACTAGTTTAGATCAGTATACAGGCATTGCTGTATTCTGGGCTGTGGTGTAGTTCCTGTGTTGTCCATTACCTTACTTGGATAGAAGGAAGTTTCTTTGCTCACCAGTGGGAGTGGGGAGCCTTGAGCAGCCTACCTGTCCTTGGGGGAAGTGACCTCAGCACAAGAAGCTGTAGTAATTGGTTGTTTGGGACCATTCCTAGCTCTTTTGTAGTTCACTGCTTAAAATCCGCCTTTGCACGGCTTTGCGTGGTCGTGCGCATAGCACAGCGCCGGTTAAACAAGGTTAAACTTGGTTAAACAAAGTTAAACTTTTTCTGGCTCCGCCAAGTCTGCTCTTCAATTTTTCCCTTAGAACTGTTTCTACTTGCAATCTAAACAGCCTGTACTCCATCTGAAAAGCTCAGCACTTGCTCCTAAAACATTTTTATACAGGTAAAGCACTCTTAATCAAAAGAAAGTACTTCATTCACCTAAATTCTGTTGAGTACACATCTCCCTATAGGTCCTTTCTGACTCAGTTACACAGCAATCTTTTTCACTATTTCTAGCATGTCGAAGGCGTCCTCTCCTTTTCAGCTGGTGAATCTGGGAATCTTGAGGCAATGTTACAATTGCCTCATGTACACAGACAACCCTCTCCTCCTCCCAACAAATACAAATATATGCGAGAGATGCAACTATATAGCCAAACTGGAGGCTGAGCTCTCTCAATTCAGTACTGGCAAGACCAGTCAGGAGGAGAAGGTAACCACGCACACCACAAACCCAGTCTCACATAGAACTATCACAACAGCAAACCAAACACATAAACACACAAAAACATACTCGGAGGCGCTGATTAAAAATCTACCAAAACAACAGAGGCCTCCAAAGCAGACACCCAAGCAACAACACCTCAAGACATAGCACATGCAACACATAGTTCACAAAGTCAGTGTGCTAAACAGTCACAGACCTTAAGGCCAAACAACATGCCAGACACACTTGTAATAGGTGACTCCATAGTCAGACACACTGACGTCCCGCTCACCAGACTGAACAAGGAAAAGGTCACAGTAAGCTGCCTGTTGGGAGCTAGAATCCGCCACATAACACAAGCACTCAGGTTACTCCACAGCAAGTACAAATATGACTCGGTCATTGTACATGCCGGTGTGAACGACCTGAGACGTACCTCCCTGGACTACATGAAAAGAGACATAGAGGAGCTCTCTGATTATGTAGCCCAGGCCGGTATGACCCTGACCCTGAGCAGCATCTTACCCTCACCAAGAATGATGCCACAGTACAAAGACAAAATGATCAGTTTTAACAATTGGCTTAATTACTGGTGTCATTCTAAGGGGATCCAATGTCTGTCTGCTTGGGATGACATGCTTGACAAGCCACGCTGTTTCGCAAGGGATGGCTTGCACTTGTCACCCCTGGGCTTCTGGATATTGGCCAAGGCTCTTGCCACCCCCATAGTGCCTTTTTTAGGCAAGGCTCAAATGACAAACCTACCTCCCTAGTAAACACAAGTGGAAAAAAACTAAGGGTAATGCTGCTCAATGCCAGAAGTCTAAACCTCAAGATGCACGCCCTCGAAGCCCTCCTCAGTATGGAGAACATCAATGTCTGTGCAGTGACTGAAACCTGGTTCAAGGGCTCCTGAGAGCACCCCCAGCACTATCAGGTTTTACCTCATATCATGCGTTCCGGCCCCAAAACTTGGACCAAACCACAAAAGGAGGGGGAGTATCCATTTTCATCAAAGATACCCACACCTCCAGGTTAGTGGCAACGCACGAAGCATCGGAAACTATCCAAGTGCAACTAACCATAGGCAAAACTGCCTTACAGTTTGTAGCATGCTACAGACCACCCTCTCAAACTCAGGAACCCCACACAGCCTTCCTGAAGACACTGGAGAGTATGAATGTCTCTCCAAATACCATCATTTTGGGAGACTTCAACTGCCCAAACATAGACTGGGAACATTACTCAAGCCCCAACACCCTAGCCCAAAGGTTCCTAGAATTCATAAACTCAAATGCAATGGAACAACTAGTCACCATTCCCACAAGAGGAGACAATATACTAGACCTGATCATCACAAACATGGGGACAAAATGCTCCACACCGAAGTATATCCCTCTTTGGTAAGATCAGACCATAAATTAATCACACTGGAAATCCACATGCCGCCCCCACCACCTGCACAAAAGACCACAGTGAAGAACTTCTCAAAAGCAAACTTCACACTTCTTAAGACTGAAGTGGTATCCTTCAAGGCCCCTGGGCCAGTGGAAACCACAACCCACACTGCTGAATCCTTTGCAAATGCCTTCTATGGGCACCTTCAAGAATGCACGGATCATGCAATCCCAAATAAAACCAAGACCCATTCCCCCAAAGGCAGGCACCTGGTCTGGTGGACCCCAGCCATAAACAAACTTTACAACAGGAGGAGGAAGCTACTACATGACAGAGCAAAATCCCTAAAAGGGAAGGCGTCTCTGATCAGTACTAGCAAAAAACTACGATCACTCATAAAATCATCCAAGGCCAACTTTGAGAGAAAAATCGCAAAAGACACAAAAGATAATCACAAGGCCTTCTTTAGCTATGTTAGAAACCTGGGTGGAAACTCCCAGATATGCTCAGAGTTAGTCCAAAATGACACAAAATACACTGAACCCACTGACATTGCCAACATTCTGGCAGACAGGTTCAGTGCAAATTTCTTCACTCCCCCAAAGGAGAAATAACTATCCCAGCAGAGTGTAGCCTCCCTAACATCTCAGATGCCCAGGTGAGAGCCGCCCTCTCTAAAGCTAAAAACACAGCATCAATGGGACCGGATGGTGTCCCGGGCTGTGTGCTACATGAACTCCAAGAGGAACTAAACCCACACATAAGGCTGCTGTTTAATCTTAGCCTTACTACAGGATACGTACCCAAAGAGTGGCGTACAGCAACAGTGGTCCCACTTCACAAAGGCGGTGCCTCTATGGACCCCGGAAATTACCGCCCCATAAGCTTGACGAGCCTGGTCTGCAAAGCTATGGAGAGGATCATTATGGAACTCATAAACAAAGACATTGGGGACCTACAGACATTGGATCCTACTCAATTTGGCTTTGTCAAGGGCAGATCCTGCCTTTTGAACTTGGTCGACTTTTTTGAAACAGTCACAAAGGCCATTGATGAGGGTAAGGCAGTTCACACAGCCTACCTTGACCTTGCAAAAGCCTTTGACACAATACCCCACTCGGGCATCATAGACAAACACCAGCTTAAATGTAAACCCATATGTCTCAAGATGGGTTGCAAACTGGCTCAAGGACAGAACCCACAGGGTCAGAGTTGCTGGAGCTATATCAGACTCTAAGCCAGTCACAAGCGGTGTCCCACAGGGCTCAGTCCTGGGACCCCTCTTGTTCGGCATTTATTTTTCCGAAGTGCAGGCAAACATAGGAGGATTGTGGCTGACAAAGTTCGCAGATGACTGCAAACTGGGCGCCATAGTTGATACTCCAGCGGACACAAACATCCCTCAGAGAGGCCTCATAGAAATGGATAATTGGTGCCAGAGCCATGGCCTTAAGCTGAACGCCAAAAAATATATAGTCATACCCTTTGGGAAAAACGAGGTACCGACAAATTACCACATAGGCGGTAATCCATTAAGTACGGAAGAGGTAATCAGGGACCTAGGGACCCAGGTTGACAGTAACATCTCATTTGACACTCACATTGCCAAAGTGGTTAGGAAGACCTTCTATATTGCCCACCTTATCATGAAGGGTTTCACATCTAGATCAAGAGAGGTCATTGTGCCCCTGTACTCTTCTCTTATCAGGCCAATGATTGAGTACAATGCCCCATTTGGGATGTATCTCACCCGACACCTGCAGCAGTTGGAAAGACCCCAAAAGTTCCTCACCAAGAGGATAAAGGGTCTTAAACATATGTCATATGCTGCCCGACTGAAAAAACTCCAGCTCTATTCAGTCGCATACCGCCTACTCAGAGGTGATCTGTGCCTGACGTACAAGGCCATGTCCAATCCTGAATTAATGGACATGCTCCACCTCAGAAAATCCAAATCCATCAGAGCCACAAGAACAAGTGACTTAAACCTCAACACAGAAATAAATAGGACATGCTGGAGGGACAGATTCATAACCCAGAGGCCCCCTACACTCTGGAACAGAATCCCAGTCCATGTTAGGCAGAGCCCCTCACTGACTCTATTCAAGAGAAATCTCGACGAGTGGATGGGAGATCATAGGTTCACCCCGGGGGTCATCTCTGTGTCACTACTAGACAGAGGCATAGTAAACTAAACCCTAAAAGGGCGTAGTATTCTCATCCTAAGGGGTGGTGTAAGCCACATACACTCTGGCTAGGCTTATAAATGCCTTAGGGCAGATAGCCTAGTACGAACCTATGAACCTATGAACTCCTTTTTGGCATTTACTTCTCTGAAGTCAAAGTCAGTGTCAAGTGCCTCTAGATGACTAATCACGTGGATGTTTGCAAATTAGGAACAGTCATAGAATCCCTCACTGACACAAATATTCTGTAGGAAGAGCTGACACAGACAAATAACTTGTGTCAGAGCCATGGGCTAAAACTAAATGCCAATAAATGCATAATAGTATCCTTTGTGAAGTCATCCACCCCCTGGAAACTATCATATTGACAACACACACTTGACCCAGTATCCAGGGGCTTGGGGACACACATAGACAGTAATTTCACATTTGACCATCATGTGTTTCGCAGTAGTGAGGAAATCATTTTATGTTATGCAACTTATAAACAAGGTTATGGCATCTAGGGCCGACAAGTTCATTGTAACAGTGTATTCAGCATTAATCAGACCTATCATTGAGTATAATGCCCCTTTGGTATGTACCTAACCAGGCACATCCAACAACTAGAACATCCACAGAGGCTCCTCACTAAAAGAATACAGAGCATAAGTAGCATGTCCTTTGCAGACTGCCTCAAGGCACTATCCCTGTATTCTGTCTCCTACACGTTGTTAAGGTAAGCTCTATGCCAGCCATGCAAGGCTTTGTCAGACCCCAACCACTAATGGATCTCTTGCATATCTGCAAAACAAACAGCACCAGAATTACCCTTTCTAAAGACTTAATCCTTGCCTGTGATATAAATAGGATCTGCTGCAAAGACAGGTATGTATCCAAGAGACTACCCCTTCTCTGGGAGAGGCTGCCCCTCCATGTGAAGCAGAGTTCCTCCCTAACCCAATTCATGTGTAACTTAGACAGTTGGCTGGGGAACAGAAACTTCATCTGTGGTTTGGCACCTGTGTCTCTAATGGACACAGGAAACCTGTAAATGGTTATTCTCCCAGGCTCCTGCTTGTAAATGTTTCATCTCCCAAGCTACTGCTTATATTTATCAAGGGTATCAGAACTTGTCAGAGATGTGGAAAGCATGGCTAGGCTTAAACCTTCCCTTGTAGTCATTACCCTAGTACACACCTATGAAACTATGATGGAGTAATTAGCCTGGGTGGCAGTTTTCCAAAAATGCACTATAATGCATTTCTTGGTATTGAATTCTAATGTGAGAGTCTGGCATCAATTCATTTGTCTGTGTTAGAACCTGTTGTAAGATGTTTGTGTCATGGTGGAATCTGTGATAGCTCCCAATTTGTAATCATCAGAAAAGTTGGTCAGCCAAAGACCCTTGACATTAGTCTTTACCTCAGAGAAGTAAATGCCAAATAGGAGTGGTCCTACCATGGAGCCCTGAGGTACCCTGTTGGTGACTGGTCTCTTACTGGAGATGATTGCACCAATCCTGACTTCCTAAGTCCTGTCTGTGAGCCAGCACTCAAACAATGTCATGGGTAATATAACTGAAAAGGTCTTTAATGTCAATGGTTAAGAAAATCCCATCTAGAAATGCCCCCAACTGATGGTCTCATTTATTTATTAACTCAGAGAGAAGTTTTATCTACTGTATTCCAACTGAAATTTTAACATGTCTTTAATAAATTGGATTATATATTCACTTGTGCCTGGACTTTCGTGTTGGCTAAGTTATTGTGTTTTAGTTTTTGAGTTTGTTTTGATGGCAGCAGGCAGATTATCTGATACTTCTATGAACATAATGCAAATTTATGTTGGAGCCTTAAAAGATTCTTTGCACAACTTAACCCTTTTAATACAACCACTTACGCAACAAACCTTTCCTGCCAGTACTGGAAACCAGGAAATAGGTGCCAATCGGGATAATCAAGGCATGGAGTTTAACAGTCAACTCCACGACTCCATACCACCAGGGCAGCAACAGTATTTTTCCAGGTTAATACCCAGTTCAAATTGTAACTTTTATAGCAATATTTACCATCCCTTGCAGCCTGTGAATCTGGATACCTGGCTTAACCAGGATGTATTGTTTACCAATAAATATGGCTCTTTTATGCCTTCTGTTGAACAATCCTTAGCTATATTAAACAAAAAGTTGTTGGAGTACTGGAAGTTACAGCAAGAGGACATCTATTTCAAGGAATGTATTGAAGTACAACAAGTCCCAAAGGGACTAAGGACTTGGAAATACCCCACTGAACTTGTTGGGCATTCATTACTGCATCAAGAACTTGTTGCAATGAATGACAAACATGGTGAAAAATTGATGGAATTGCTAATTTAACACAACATCAAAGAAACAGATGCCTTATTCCTGGAAATAAAACAGATGGATACAACTATTACCCAAGATATACTTTTCAAAGATTACAAATTTAAATACCATAATATATTTATGGAAATTCCTAAAGTCTGCACTTCTAGTCAAGAATATAAACAGAAAAAACTGCAATGGGATCATTTGGATTATTCCAAGGGCATCACTTACCTCAGCTCCCCTTGAGGATAACAAATGAATGATATTCAGAGTCATGAACCTCCTCACGAGAATAATACAAATGCCACATGATAGTGATACTGTCCCACTACATGACAAATAGCCTTTAGACTACCCTTTACCTTGAAGATCAGAGAGAATATGAAACAGAAGAATCAACAGTCACAATCCTTATGTAGTCCCATCCAGGACACCTCAACAACAGTCAAAGAGGTACTACAATTCAAGAGGGTGGAACGGATAGAGACTGTAGTCATCAGTGTAACATTCAGACATGGCAAAACTACTTGTAGCATCATTTCAAACAGCACAAAAGACTTTCAGGTTTATACTACAGTAGTTATGATATCACTAGTGACCACCCAGAGTTGTTTAGAAAGCGTAATACCTTTGTTCCTACTAGGTGCATCAACATTACCAAAATCATTAGTAAACTCAAATTATTTGCTAGGATCCCCCATCTTTGTTTATTTTTCAACAATTCAAGCTATGATGGCATGAGTAGCAGTCTAAGAGTGCCCCGTATATTTAATTCTGAATTTCATCGTACCCTTAATATCTTCGAGATAATTTGTGAAATGGACCTCAGGCATTCGCTTAATAAACAATCTAATACATATGAATATAACCTCAGTAAAGATCAATGGCAACTCTTAAAGGATTTACAATCTAGCAGCCAGAGAATTATGCAGCCCGATAAAGGCAGAGGAATAAAATCTTATTGTGCTGGTGGAATGTTAAAATTGGATTATGAGCAACAGATGCTCAGTCTGTTATATGATGACACATATGTGGAGGCATCTCTCAATGAGATTAACATATCTTATAGAAACATTAATTATCACTTGGAGGATATGTTAACACAAGGGTAAATAACTCCAGGAGAATATACATTTTTGCATGTGGACTTTCCAGTAATTCATGCCATCTTCAGCGTACCTGAGATTTGCAAATTTTTAGAGAATCACTCTTAACACCCCTTAGTGGATGTAGGCAGTTCAAAGACTAGCCCCATCCCTAGATTTATTCACCATCAACTTAAAGTCACAGTTACAAATATCCCACACATATGTAAGTATTCATGAAACTTCTTAACTCAGTATAACCAGTTGGGAGCATTTCTATATGGGATTTTCTTAACCACTGACATTAAAGACCTGTTCAGATGCATCCCCCACAACACTGGTTTGTATTGGTTTACTGACTATCTCACTTTTAACTTGAAAAAAAAAAAAAAAAGATAAAATCAGTACCTTATGTCATCTGGTTGAAATGGTTCTCCATATAATTTTATATACTACGGAGGATACTGTTTCAAGCAACAAATAGGTATAGCCATGGGGGTGCCTGCAGGCCACTTTATGCCAATGTCATCATATCAGCATGGGAAGACTGTTATCTCTTCCCAAGTACCTTTTTTCAGCATATTAATATGTATACTCAGTATTTGGATGACATATCTATTGCCTGGGTTGGGTCAGTCAAGAGTGTGGAATCATTCATGGATTACCTCAATGGTATAACATATTTTTTTAAATTTACTCATACGGTTTGTACCAACGCAATAACATTTTTGGACATCCAGTTATCAAAGTACTTCAAGCGGCAAGCTCTAAAGTCAAAAATATATATATGAAGCTAACATACTCAGATAATCTCCTGCACTTCAGCAGTAACCATCCTTTTCAGCAAAATTGGGCTGTCATAAAAGGGCAGATGGTAAGAGCAGAAAGGATAGTTACAATACTCAAGGATTTATTGATGACTGTAATTTCCTCGACCACATGTTCTTGAAAAGAGACTACCCAGTCCAAGTGATCAACTCCATTGAAAAGTAAGTTGTTCAGAGAGACAGTCTGGAGTCTACGTTCCTTTATTAAGTACAGTGGACAGAAATTCAGAGGCTATACAAATACCCAGTCTCATACACATTTCTAGTGCCTTTGCAACAACAAATTAATCTTGGTAATTTTACAGTAAGCACACACACAACACCGATGGGCACAGTAGCTCACATATTGGGCACTCTTTCATCACTACTTATAATGCCAACAGTAAAAGTATTCCTGACATCATTATTAAAAATCAGCATTTTATTTCCAGTGACAAGAATATCTATGTACAACTGGGAGCCAGACCCAAGATTATATATAACTGGGCACAAGTTTTAAAAATATATTTGACAATGTATCAAATATTTCTAAGTCTACAAGTGGTAGAATGTTAAACTGTGTGACTTGCACACAGTGCCAGTATATATATTGTGGCAATGAATTATTAATTGTCAACAGAAAAAAATCCATTTTCACTGTGCTTCAATTGTCACTCTAATGGAGTAATATATATTGCTTTATACATTCAACATCCAGCATTATATGTTGGAAAGATGAAGGATGGAGAGGCAGCTGAAACAATGCATATATGAACATCTATATGACATCAAAAAAGCAAAAACAATCAATGCTCTATTTCCAACAATATTGATCACAAATTCCATTTTGCTGTTTTAGAGAAAGTAGAAGTCAGTCCAAGGAGGGACCTTGGGCTATCATACTGGAACAGCGTGAACTATGGTGGCAAATTTTATTAAATGTTACTGCGCCACCTATCCTTAATGATATTGTCACCATAATGAGCCTTCTAAAAACGAAGGCAGATTGGAAATAATTATTTGAGCTTCATATATTTTTTACTGTTTGCCTTTTTCATATTGCCTCAAAGTATTAATTTTTGATGATTGCATATGCCTGACTTAATTATATAATTATCCACTATTTTGGATACATGCCTTGTTGTTCCAAATATCAATTTTGAACATCAAAACTTTTTAATATGTACTTTTTTCTCATATGCATTTCTAATAACCATTTTTATATTTTATTTTACACTGGAATGCATTTATGGGTCGGGGCTTATATTGTTCTGTTAAAAAGTTATCTGTTCAATTTCAAAAAGATACAATGTTTCTTTAAGGTTCTTTAGGCTCCAGGTTTGAAATTTGTCATGTGGCATTTTAGAGCTTATAAAGGGTCATATGACTTAGAGATTTTATCTAATGAACTCTCATTTATTCATTAGCTCAGAGACAAAAGCTCTTATCATTTGGTTTTATCTACTGCATTCGAATTTGGAATTTTATCGCATTTTCAATAAATTGGATTGCACAATCCAGTATCTTACATATGAGGCCCCCAACTGGTTATATTGAGTTAAGAAGTTTCATGAATACTTACATATATGTGGGATATTTGCAACTGTGACTAAGTTGATGGTGAATAAATCTAGGGATGGGGCTAGTCTTTGAACTCCCTAATTGGTCTGTAGTTTTCAAGGTCAGTAACTGGGTTGCCCTTATGAAGGGGGAAGAGTACAGATGATCTACGGGCATCAGTAACACAGGCAGTGGACATACTGAGTTTAATCATGTCTACAACTGAGCCAGCAAGGTAGTGTTTTATGCTGATAGGAAAACAGCCTGGGATTTTATCTGGACCCACAGAGCTAGTGTTCTATGATTTGGAGAAGGCATCATCTATCACTTGTGTGCTGTTGTGATAATGAGGAGTTAATTTGATGATATCAGAGGAAAGAGTATGGATGAAGCTGTGAAGAGAAGTTTGAGCTAAATTTGTCTGCAAGGATATTTGTGATCCCCCCTTAGTTTGTATCAGTAGTGCCATCAGATATTGACTCAGAGCGATGCAGAGTATTGTTCCAAATATTCTTGATATAATGGATGAAGGCTTTGTGGTTCTGTTTGGTGGTGGTAGCAAATTCAACTTTTGTTTGGCTTTGCTTGTTTTGACCTTTTGTCTTGGTTCTCTGTTTATTCTTCTGGGTTCATTTTCTGAACAGAGTACCTGAGGAGTTTTCTTATTGTTGACTTTGTTTATGTCACTTCCTGGATAGTGTTCAGATTTTTTGGTTAGGGAAGCTAGATTGTTAAGGTAGTCTTAATGAGTTATGGTTAAATGGCTGGGTCCTGTAGTTGGCTGTGATGTAAAAGGTGGTTCTACCTTCATTTACAAAGATGTCTATGAGGTCTGAGTCATTATCTAGCTGGAATGATGAGATTATGAATTAAACTAATCCACCACCACAATGGATAATGCTATCCTTTTTCGAGAGTCTGAATGAGTACTGGGCATTAAAGCAGACATTGAAGTGGTATTATCACTGTACTGAAACCACACTTCCATGACTACACAGATGTCTGTGTTTCTAAGGGAGAGGAAGACCCCAGCAGTAGGCAACTTATTGCATGGACTAACATTAATCAGTACCACATTGGTATGAGCTTTGTGTGGATTTGGCATATGTGGGAGAATGACATTGCCTATAAATGGCATGATGGGGAGGGTTGAAAATATTTTAAGCAAAATGTGGAAGCCCTGTGTTGGTCATCACTTTAAAAGCAGGTGGGACTATCAACAATCTGCCCCAGGCTGATTCTCATTGCATTCCCCTGGGATGACACAAGTAATTTAACCAGTTGTTACAGTAAATTATACTCTGTCAATATTGCAATATTATTTGTGGTGATTGCAATATACTGCTCAAGACAAGTTTCCTGCCAGCACTAGAACTCAACCACTTTCCTCTTTATATATTCCAATGAGGTGCAATGCAGGTCATTCACATCTACTTGTTCAACAGCCATGTAATGGTACATGCTTGAAGTGAGGGGGCTTGAGTACCCAAGTGATGTCATGAATTCTAATACCTGACAGGTAGATAACCATCATACTATTCTTGTTCAGCCTGGTGAGTACTGCATCAACATGTCTCACTATAGAGTCACCTTTAACTAAAACATTGTGTTGTGATGTGAAATTTCTTGGTTGCCAATAGGCGAAGGGTATGCCACCTGGGTGATCCACATATATTGAGTTAATAAGAGGTACTGTATCATGTGATCTGCAGCTGAGGTGCTTGTATGTTGCTTAGGTTTGAGTGCAGTAATATTGTGCCAAAGAGGTGTCTTGACATTTTGTAAGTATTTTTAGTGCCTCAGCATTTGGGGTATAGTCCTGGAGATGTATTATTGTGGTGTTGTGAGTGTGTGATTACTGATATCAATATAGTTAGAAAGATCTGTGTCCAGGTTAAGTATCTGAACCTCTGAGTAACAATGAAATGAGTTGGAGGATAAGCATGAGGCAATTACTACACTGCCTCAAGGAACCTAGTGTTAGTGGGCTAGCAACAGATGAGGGGACACTACGCTGTCTTCCCATGATGTGCAGAAGTCTGATTATCAGGTGCAATATCTACAGAGGGGGGGATAGGACTGATGGCTAGTGGGATACAAGAATTTGATAATACAAAATCCTTGTTCTATTAATCAAGATGATACTATGAAAGTACAGCCCTAAGGTCTTATTATCTGTAATTGTAAATAATTTGCTTAGGACACTCTGGTGGTAGGGTTCTGTAGCTATTAACTAGGGCTATTCATTTAGGACAGTGGCAAACAGTGTGGCTTATTACACAGAGGCCATAACCAAGGACTATTTTGAAAACTCCTATGAGAAAATTAGTTAAGTGCTAGTTATTAAAGTGTTGCACCTGCTAACACTTTTAGTATAGTGTGTTTTTTTTAATTTGAAATCATCGTTTTTTTACTTTAAAGTCTATAATTTTATGTCAATTTTGTTTTCTATATTTTATAGCAACAAAACACGCAAGTAGAGGTTGTTTACAGACAGCCCACTCCAGAGAAACCCATCACATGGACTGGACCAGGGTTTGCACGAGTACTTAATGGCATGGGCCTAAGATTCATAGTTAACAACATCCCATATACCATGGACTATTTTGTTGCCATTCGTTATGAGCCTGAGGTATGTCATTTAAAATATGCAATTTCATTTTCAAAATATATTAGAAAAAAATGTACTTGAAGAAAAGACTGAATAATATTTATGACACAAATCATATTACTGGATGCTTTCTGTACTCTTTTATGTTTACACATTCCACATACCTGAAATATCTAAATTGAAACAATACATCAGTGAGCTGTTTTTCAAAGTCTAAAGTATAAGCTACATAGTGTATAATAAACACTGTAAAACAGAGGAATAAAATGCGTCAGCCAGCTCAGTTTCATCACTGCTGCTCTTGGTCAAATAAAAAAAAAAAGTCTCCTTAATGCAGTTTACTATTTTCCAATTAAAGATTCTTCTGTTCTCCTTCTCATATTCCAGTAATCTCTTCTGCCTCCCTTAATGATGCTTCTTGTGTGTTTATAATCTGTGCTTGCAGTTTATCATACATTATTTTTGTAATTATAATGATACTATTTAGTGTAAAAGTAAAACCAAGTATTGCTTTCTGTGCTAAGGGCAGGATACAGAAGCAAATCTCTATGTCAACATGACATTTCTGTGCAGTTTCTAGACAGCTACAGACTGTTGATCATTCAAAGAGAAGGTCTATGCAGGCAGGCACTGTGCAATGTAGTTAAATATAAAGCAAATTCACACAAAATGAGCAGTGGAATAGAGGTTGCGATACAGAAACACTAATGTTGTATATTGCTCCTGTGAATTGAGCAAGTATAAATGGATACAGCATGTAGAAAAATGTGTGCACATAAAGCAGAAATGTTGTGAATCCCAGAATGGCTGATTCACTTTAAACAGCTTCATGTACTCCAGCCAGTGAGTGGGCCTATACAGGTAAGAAGTGCTCCATAAGTTTACAAGGACTATCTGCAGTATGCGCCAGTCACATATGGCAGATAAAGAAATGACTGACTTAAATACTCAAGTGGGTAGTAAGTTTTGTGTTGTCATGGCAAGTATGACCACAGAGACTTTCCATAACGTAATAGACAGTACCTTGGTGGGGTCTCCCATGCATCTGCTTCAGTGATACTAGATAAGTTCCTGGATCTTCTGATAGGATATGTGGTTGATCATCTGCAGGACCTACAGAAGAAAGCCCGCACCATGTGTGGCTGATAAGAAATCATTGTCCTTCAGTCAGTTCTGAGTGCTATTAATTACATATGCATGTTGCAATCAAAGTACCATTTGGTCCACATAGGAATCTATACATCTGCAGGAAGGGCTACCATCCTTTGAACTGCCATGTGGTCTATAGATATGTTCAACTACTATGCTGGAAGTATTGTGATGCCAGCATGTCGCCCATGTCTGGATTTCAACACACATTCAGAAAAAATAGTTTTATGAGGTGTATCTAGCTGGTAAGTGTAGAAAAATGTTGACTAGTTATGCCTATGCTGTACAGTTGTGCACTGAGAAGCACTGTCACAGTTTTTTAACCATAGCCTACTTCAGAATAGACCCCTTGGTTAGTCCTACAGCAAGGCCTGGTCTAACTAGCCCACTCCCCCTCAAGTAATTAAGGTATAATCCTGCCACAATGGACAGTTAGTTTCCCACCATTTCTCTGGCCAGCCTGATTGACATGGGCTTCCTGAGGCAGTGTAGTAATTGCCTCATGTTGACGGACAACCACTTACTCCAAAAACAAAGAAATACAATATGTGAGGCATATACATATATATATATATATATATATATATATATATATATATATATATATATATGTATATATATATATATATATATATATATATACACATAGATAGATAGAGTAGATATAGATATAGATATAGATATAGATATATATGGATATACTTATCAAACAGGTATACTCCCCGACAATATTAGTGACCATTCTCTTACTTACATTTCTAGACAAAAGACTCACATTCATAATCTAATAGCTTTTAGAACTACCAGAAACAAAAAATATTTCAACCCAATTTTCAAGCTGAGCTCAAAGCTTGCAATTGGTCTCCCCTAAAATACCTACCTCTTGACAAAGCCGTTTTATACTTTAACAAAACATTTTTGCAGATCCTTGAGCACCATGCTCCCACTTGTACTGTTAGAACAAAAAATAAACCAGCCCCCTGGCTGTCTAAGGACACAAGGCTAAACATTCGATTAAGAAACAAACTCTGGTCCAAATGGAGAAAAATGAAAAACCCAGTTGATCACCTAAATTTTAGACAAATTCGTAATACCACTAAAAAATCCATAATCCTTGACAAAAGAAACTACTACCTCAAAATCCAACAGAACCAACAAAACAATCCTCAAAAGTTCTGGTCAGGTATCAACAAATTACTCCACCCAGGACAGTCCAAAACACCTACCCCCTCTAACCTAAGCCAAACCTCTCGCAACCAAATTGCCGACACCTTTTAACAAATTTTTCTCTGAAACAGTCCAGTCTCTTGCAACTACCTTACCACCTATTACCACCACTAAATTTCCCTCATTAACCAGCTTGCCCCAGTCTTTTAACCTTCAACCTGTTCCAACATCTTTAATGCACTCCTTGCTTCTTAAATGTAAACCATGTACACCATCAGCTGACCTTCTCCCAGCTGAATACCTGCAAATTGCAACTGGTGTACTTGCCTATCCTAGTTCTATCCTAATAAACAGAACTATCTCTGAATCTTATGTCCCATCCATCTGGAAAATCTCCTATATCATCCCTCTGCATAAGGGAGGTACCTGAAATGAATTATCAAACTTCCACCCAATAGCCCTTCTCTCTCCCCTTGCAAAAATTATGGAGAGATGTATCCACCATCAATTACTACAGTACCTCCTACAAAACAACCTACTAGTTGACTGCCAACACGGTTTCAGGCCACACCATAGTACTACGACAGCTCTTCTATCCTTTACAGAGTGCATTAATAAAAACAGGAATACTAACCTTCTATCTTCTGCACTCTTCTTAGACCTCTCAAAGGCCTTTGATATGGTTAACCACCAACTATTGATAGGTATACTTGAATCACTCTCCCTTGATCATCAACTAGTAAAATGGTTCCAATCCTACCTTGAAAACAAGCTGTCCTGTGGGAAAACAATATATCTTCTCAGCTTCCTATCACCCTTGGTGTCCCTCAAGGATCCATTCTTGGACCTCTCCTTTTCACAATTTTCATTAATGATCTAAAAACCTCCCTTCCCCAAACTACATGCATACAATATGCAGATGATTCGACTCTGATATGTGCCACATCCTCCCCTGCAAAATTACATACTAACACACAAACAGTCTTTACTTTAGTTGAAAACTTGTTCCATCAAAGATGTCTCCTCCTGAACCCTAAAAAAACTAAATTACTACTATTTACTCCCACACAGAATTTCATAGTGAAATCAAACAATGGCACAGAAATAGCCCCTGAAACCACCACTAAACTCCTCGGTGTAATAGTAGATGACCATCTCAACTTTGACACACACATTAACTCAACTATTAAATCAGTAAATAGAAAACTTGGATTCCTCTATAGAATCAGACCATTTCTTTCAGAGTCAGCAAAGATCTCTATTGCCCAAACCCACCTCATTTCCACCCTTCTCAACCCCTTCCCTATCTATACAAATCTATCCAAAAGCAACCTAAATAAACTAGCAACTGCCTACAACAACATAGCCAAATTTGCCACCGGCGCCCCTTTCCGTACTCACCACTGCCTTAATCTTAAACTTCTATGATGGCTGGAAGTACAAAACCAGCAACTCATTTTTATTCACAAGATTTTACATCATCCTACAAATACTCCCATACTTTGTAGCCTAAGTTAATTCTTATAAAAACCTTCCTACCTTAAGATCTGCTAAAAAGCTACAAGTTGCCACCACTAAATCCATTAACAAATCTGGGGACTGCCTATTCTCAAATGCAGATGGTAATACTTGGAACAAACTTCCAACTGAAATAACATCCCTTACTTCCACCAACCTTTTTAAGAAACAATTGAAAAACATCATTAAAACCCAATGGCTTTGCCCCTGCTCCAAGCCTGACTGATACTTTTCGCCTTTTTTCTTTTCTGACTCCCTAACTGAATTCTTTTTGCTGAGACTTCTCTACCTTCTATATATGACGTGATTAAACATTTTTTCTCTTTTAATGTTGTAACTCCCACTGTGCTATGTGAATTTTTATGTACATTAAATATCTTTTTGTTTTCTTCTGATATATATATATATATATATATATATATATATATATATATATATATATATATATATATATATATATACATATATTTAATTGTGTATATATATATATATATATATATATATTTTTTTTATCTATATAAACTGAATCAAAAACATTTTTCCTTGTTTACTTTCCTAAATGGTAGTAAAAAAAAAAAATGTTTGTTTCTGCTATAATTATTTCTGTCAATCAATTGTATACTGATGTAATTATTTTGTATATCCACTTTTCTGTTGGACTATATAATTATTTTTGTATTTCTACTGTTTATGTGGACTATTTGTATACATTTTTTCTTTGTAATGTCTCGGGGCTTTTCTCCTCGGGCCTCTACTGAAAATGGACATATATCCAGTTAGACTAGCCCGGTCAACAAATGTAAAATAAATAAATACATTTTATATATATATATATATATATATATATATATGTATATATATATATATATATATATATATATATACAGATATATAGACATATAGATAGATATACACTATGAATTTTGAATTAATTATCTCAAATAAAAACAAGCCAAACATCAAACAGGTTGTCAGCATACACATTTCACCTCTCGCACAAAACAAGCACATACACAATATAAAAAAATAAAAATAAAAAATAAATATAAAAAAATAAAATAAATATAATTTTTTTAGGATTAGTTATTTAGATTTAGACATAATTAAGGAGCAAGGACAACAGACATTAAATACAGTTATAAGTTACAAGAATGTGGCTAGCAATAGCTTACTTCATTACACCAGCATGCACCCTACGTATGTCATACATTATATAGCGAAGGGGCAGCTGATTAGGGCAGAGAGACTTAAAAGTGATTCTAGCAAAATAGATAGATTTGTGGGAGAATTACATGAGAAGTTCAAGCACAGGATATATCCCAGTAAGATAGTTAGAAAATTATTAGGATTGGAAGGTGCAATAAAAGAGACTATGGAAGGAGAAGAAAGGATAAAGCAGGATAAGAATTGACAAGCGGCCATGCCCTTAATCTTCACAGTGGACAGCAAAGCTATCAAAGGAATTATTAATAATGATTGGAGGATTTTAGTAGCAAATAAAGAAGTTAAGGCTGCACTGGGAGAAGTACCCATATACATTAACAAAAAGGCTAGGAATTTTAAAGAGATTCTGGAAAATAAACATGCACCCAATAATAATAGAGTTAAGGGTATGTATAAGTGTTTAGACTGCAAAGAGTGCAGATTTACAGCAGAGGGACATTATGTAGAAGTAAGTACCTATGAAAAAACATTATAGTGCCAGGTAGGTTTACATGCAGTTCAGAATTTGTGGTATACATGGCAAAGTGCCGAGCATGTAATTCCTTCTACATAGGAAAATACAATAGATCACTGAGAAGGAGAATTTATGAACATTATTATGAAATAAAAAAGAAAGATTACAATAATGCATTGTTTAAACATACATTAGAATGTCCCAAGTGTTCAACGTTTTTGTTTTCAGTAATAGATTATGTTTCCCCTGATTTAATGGGGACAAAGAAGGAGAGCTTGAATACAAAGAGCTGAAATGGCAGATTCTGCTCAATGCATATAACAAACCTGGTCTCAATAGTGGGGTGAATTATAAAGTTGTTTTACGTAGAAAAGCAAAATATAACAAATGCAAGTAGAACTGCAGTTTTTATAAGTGCCTTATAGTAGTGTTTTTAGTTTGGAGTTATGTTATTTGTATAAAATACATTAATTGGTTAACTGAATAGCAATTTTTTGTAACTGAAGGGTATTTAAGTGTTTGCCATTGGGATTATGGGTGTTTCTGACCGAAAGCACTTAAGCCTGTATTTGTGGCAGTTTTTGGAATTTATTACAACACCTTGCAAGTGCTTTTGTATATTTAACTTTGAAACTTCACTTGTACAGAGGCATATTTTCAGTCTGTTTTTCATTCATCCATACTATAAGGTAATTATCACTGCCACCTCCGTAGCAGCTACTTTAAGGTCCTTAACAAAAGGTGTCCAATCTTACTTTGTAATGTTACTGTTAATACAAATGGTAGTTTGACTAAGAGCAAAGCTAGTAGGAGTGGCCCACAGTGGCACCAAATAAATATGCAAATACTCTCAGAACTTAAATACCTCTGCAAAGATCAGCCACAATGAAAGGTTTAAATATGGTAAATAATAAATAATAAAAGAACAAGACAATATTTTATATATATATATATATATATATATATATATATATATATATATATATATATATATATATATATATATATATATATATATATACAGTGACAGTGGCGTTCAAAGTCACAGGAAATGTTTAAAACTACATTGCAGGACAGTCTCAAATAAAAAAAACATCTAAACTATGCTTTGCTATATTCCTAATTATATCTACGAGAGTTTGTATTCCCTATAAACTTACAGAGCAAGGCAAATGTATGATAAATGAGTCTTCTTGTCAGATCCAAGAGAGAATACAGAATGCTGTGTCTTTCTCAGAGAGTTCTCATATTAATATCTCAAATATTACTGCTGGATTAGCTTGCAGAATGACATCATTTCTTGTCATCTGACTCCTAGTTCCCAAGCCCCAAAACAGCCATTGATGGCAGCTGGTAGCATTTAGTATCTACCTGTAAAAATACATAGTCAAGGGCTTTTCCTCAGATCTTTGGCAGATGCGGGAAGTCATAAAACAATAAAACACTGCCAAGACAATACAGAAAGTTCCCTAGTACAGACATTGTGTCTTCTTGCTGCATTGAAACAGAAAGATATCATATTTTATTGCATAGCCATAAAGTAATTTATTTTCAGCTATTTTTTTTGAAGTTTTGCTGGACTGAAGTTAATCTCCTGTGTTCCTGTTTCCACTGTTAAAATATATACATTGAAACAGTTACAATACTGCATGTGTATTTCTGTGTTTTTTCCAGTAGGGCATGCTGTGGTTGCATTTTAAGTACACCCACTTTATAAAATATCTTTTCAACACACATGTCTGTACAAACCTAATTTGGTATTCACATGATATACAGTTCCAATACATTTACAACACAAGCATCCTATACAAATCATGTTGATGTTCACAAATGACACACAATCATTTAAAAAACGTCAGATAGCTGTACTGGCAGTATCTCCCTTTGTCACACTTCTTTATAAATCGCGTTGCTATTCACAAATGGCATATAATTATTTGCAAAAATCCAACTAGCTGTGCTGGCAGTATCTCCTTTCATGACAGAGGCAATAAAGTTAGTACTTATACAAAAAAGGGAGGGAGGAAGGACCACAGTAAGTCAGAACAAGAGAATACAGGGGAAATATGAGAGTCAGAGCAATGGGTGTGCCCAGTTTGGATCCTGTGTCAATGCCTAGTGCATTTCATATCATATAGTTGACCATCAGATTTAGCTTCCCTTGTAAGTGCTTTCTGTTTTTCTTGAGCAGTGGAAACTGATATTTGGCTTCTAATACAGTTTCATTTTCTTGAGATGAAATGCTGGAATTATTCCTGTGATTTTTAAGTTTATAGTCATTACTGTGATATCCTTATAATTTTCGTGTGCATGCGTGTGTGTATCTATATCTATCTATCTATATATATATATATATATATATATATATATATATATATATATATATATATAGCTTTATGTATATACATATATATATATATATATATATATATATATATATATATAGCTATATATATACATATATATATATATATATATATATATATATATATATATATATATATATATATATACATGGATTCACTTCATAACACTGAAAGCTGAAAACATTGAAACTCAAAACACTGAAACCAAAACACTGAAACTTCAAAATCTTGAAAACTCAAATGACTGAAATTCAAAACACTGAAAACACATATCATACATATACTGAGTTTAAACAACATAAATCATAGCACTTTCCACCAAGAGTAAGCAGGGGGGCAAGCACCACTGCACCCCCATGTGGGGGGCTGTGCCCCCCCACACCCCCTGCTACTTATATATATATTAATTCCAAGATTGTACTTCACTACACTAAGTGCAATCTTGGAGTTGATATATTTAAGTAGCAGGGGATGTGGGGGGTGCAGCCCCCAACATGGGTGGTGCAGGGGGGCTTGCCCCCCTGCTTACACTTGGTGGAAACTGTTAAGATTTATGTTTTTTAAACTCAGTATATGTATGATATGTGTTTTCAGTGTTTTGAGTTGCAGTGTTTTAAGTTTTAATGTTTTGAAGTTTCAGTGTTTTGGTCTTCTATATTATAAAGTTTTCTCATTTTCAGTGTTTTGAGCTTTCAGTGTTATGAAGTGAATCCATCTAGATATATATATATATATATATATATATATATATATATATATATATATATATATATATATATAGATAGATATAGCTATAGATAGGTATAGATACATATTGAAAATTAAAACAGAATTTTGGTTCAAATTTCTCAATAAAGCAGGATGACAGTATTATAAATAATAAATGTGTATAAAATGCAGCTTGCGGTGAATGAGTGCTTTGGTCTGCAGCACTAAATTCCATGGAAATGATGTGTTTTTGCATTTGTCAGGCAGTCCAAATCAGGGTTTTATCAGTGATTTTTTTTGAGAAAAATGGAAAAATCAGTGTCCTTGAGTTTGGATTATCAGACATGTCCTTTATAGAGTTCAAATTTATCTTGGCTGGAATATATAAACGTTACTGTGAGAGGTAAGCCTTAGTATGATTGGCTTCTACTGAAGGTAACCTCTTCCAATTCATAAACTGCCCTACTGCAGTGATTTTTCATTGTCAGAAGCATCACCATGGTGGGAGGTCAGATAGTAATGATGTCCATGGTGAGTGACTAAGGCTAATTAGCCGTATGTTAGCTCCCTGAACTGCCTGCAACTACAGGTTTAGACTGACAAGAAATTCAAAGGCAGACTAAATTTCCATGGTTAGCATAAATATGAATAGGAATGATAACAATAATTCGTTATCCAAACATTTAAGTCTTGTAGGCAGTAGTCATTATTTTAAGTTCATGGTTTTGGAAATCTGTAATACTGGTTTAAGAGGTGCTGATATCAGAACATGCATTGAATACATGGAGATCAAATGGATGCCTATCTTACAGGAAACAAAAGGAAAAGGATTGAATAAATTTGTGCCCATTAAACCCTTATTGAAGTCACGTGGTCTAAATCATTAACCTATAAAAGAGAAGCACTTTATATTTTGAATTTAGAGATGATGAAGTACCTGGATTGAGTACGAAAACACTTATCTTGTTTGTTTGTATTATTTTTGTTATTAAAATACAGTTTTTATGCATCCTCTGCCTATTGGTTTGTTTTTTCGCTACATTGTTTTTGTTTTATAGCCTATTTGCTCTTTAATTTTCTTATACTTGTTTTCCATATAAGAGCATGGTAGAAGGTGTGTTTGAGGAATTGGATTTTACTCCTAATGTTAACCAAGCTGCTTCCTTTAATGTGTGATTGGATTGTTTGCTTGCAGCATATCTGAATCCACTGCTTTCTATGGATGTGAATGTTATTAATGATTCACAGGTCCAAAATACTAAACCTGACAACTATGAAGATTTTCTGCATATCTTTCATTCAACTGAGAACTGTTTGTACCAGTTTAAGAGACTGCAGTGGTAGAGGCTGCACTTCAAGCATGTCTGAACCATAAGGTAATTCCAAGGGGACTAGGTATTTGTAAAATGCCCACATATGGGAATTCTCTCCCTGAACTGCTTAAGGAATGGCAGACCTTTAATTTAGATGTAAGTGCTGGTTATATTCATCTGTTGCTAAAGTACTTTGCTCCTATTGAATCTTAGCTATGTAATGAGATTTTAGAGAACATTACCACTATTAATAATCTTGCTTAGTATGTGCCGTACAAGTATAAACTGGATGAACTACGTTCCTATGTAGACTTCTATAAAAGGTGCGTGCTAGAAAACATTATTAAGGGATATAAAGGATTTTAGTACTGGACACATCTTTACATGGTCAGATGATAAATGACCGGCTAACAATTCAGTTCGCTCATCTTCCGTGAATGAATCTGGTTCATCCAATGGTAATGTAGAAACAGGCTCTGGAGGAGTGGTTTCTAAAGATGTGCACAGTGAGTGTGTGCACACTGTTAGAACAGAGGCGTTAGCACATACAACGAATGCCTCTTCACCTGCCCTTAATGTTACACCTATTCTTGAGTCTAACGGCTTGAATATAAATGAGTAAATTGATAACAGCAGTAGCTTAACTGCTATTAACCAAACTTTTTTACAGCTCAATCTTCCGGAGCTGTTGAAGCCGAAAGAAAGAGGGCGTTCCCTGAGCCATAACAAGAACATGAAAAAAGAGACAGCAGATGCCCGACCAACAAGACACAGGAGCCATAGTCCGCAGCACGATTTGGAGAACATAATTTTTAACCTTTCTGAGGTTGTTTTGACTCACGAACAGACTAAGTTATTCAGTTATGGGCTGAATTTTATTCCTGCAGGCCCTTCATCTTTAATTGATGTTATGGGTTGGGAGGGTGGCCTAATGGTTAAGGTGTTTGCCTTACAAACACAAGGTGCAGGGTTTGAGTCTCACAAGGGATAACTGGCTAGGCTTAAAATGGCTCACAAGGGCAGTTAGCTTAGTACTAACCTATGAACCTATAATGATTTACAATTGTTTGTAGAAATTTGTCTTTGAAGTTGCAAGTTGACAATGCTAATTCAGCTGTTTCTGTTTTAAATCCACCTTGAGTAGAAGCACTTTTTAGATTATGTGAAGACGATATAGATGAATATTTTAATAAGAAAAATCAAATAGTTTTAAGAGTCTAAATCGTGAAGAGTTTTCTGCTGTATTAGAATTGATTGCATGTGACGATACATGCTTTCGGCCAGCTGATAAAGGGAGTGGGATAGTTATTTTTGACTCCATTTATTATGTTGAAATTATGGAAATTATGTTAGGAGATAGTAGTACATATGTGGAGTATATCAAACCACAGGCAATGAATCTGACTAATAGGATACACTCTCTTACTGAAAATCTGTTGATGGAAGGGGTGATAGATAAATCACTGTATGACTACTTTTTAGTAGAAAACCCTGTCATACCCCAAATATATGGGCTTCCAAAGATACATAAGAATCCCACTGACCTACCAATGTGGCCTATAGTATCAGGGAAAGGATGGGCTACTGAGCTTTTGTCAGCATATGTTGAGAGACAGCTTCACCCTATACTAGACAATGTTGATGCCATATTGAGAGATAGTAAGCATTTTCTGTGTAGGTTAAGTGAATGGTCTGAAGCACATTATGTAAATGATGTCATATTGGTTACGATGGATGTTACATCACTCTTTACTTGTATTCCAAATTAAATAGGAGTTGACTATGTGAGACTCTTTCTAAGTCACCACTCTAATTACAACAATGATAAAAATTATTTGATCTGTACCCTCCTAGAAATTATTTTAGAACATAATGTCTTTGTATTCATGGATAAGTTCTACCTACAGTGTACAGGGGTAGCCATGGGCACGATATGTGTAAATAGTTATGCCAACATGATTTGGCAGAGTGAGAGTCTCAATATGTCTTTAATACCAATAACATTTTCTCTAGGTCAATCCTATACTATGGTTGAATTGCTGATGACATTTTCTTTGTGTGGGGAATACGTATGAAAGTTTGTGTGAATTCATACAGTATTTGAATGACACCACTTTTCTTCGTTTTACATTTGAATGGTCACATAAACAGATTTGCTTTGTGGATGTCACTGTGATAAAAACATCTGAGGGTATACTCACGAAGCTATATAGGAAATCATGTAAAACTAATAATGTGATTCATACCAAGAGTATGCACCCCAGACACGTTAAACGTAATGTTTTGAAGGGTCAATTTTTTAGATCAGCAAGACTACATACTAGAGACAGTGACATGTATGCATCATTTGATTTGATGGCTGATAACTATGGTAAAAGAGGCTATAATGTTACTGAAATTTCAATGACACAGAATGAAGCCATAGGGACACTCATACAAAACCTTTCTTTGGGAATACATTAAACTTGGACAATGAGAGAAATAATACCTCCTGTCAGAATTTGAGACTGTGTCTTACATATTTGAATGACAACAATTCCAGTTGTAGCATAATTAAGCAGCACTGGAGGATTCTTTTTTTCTGATGAGAAATGTAAAGAGACACTAGGTCTGTCACCCTCTTTTAGTTTTAAAAATTGTAGCGCTATTAAAAAGATGCTATGTTATAAATCATTAATGCAATCAGGATCCAACTTAAATACTAACAGGACTGGCACTTTTCCATGCCATCACTATAATATATGTAGTTATATTCTAACTGATGATTTGTTTGTGCATCCTGATACTGAACGTATCATGAGATTAATGTTTATTCTAGTTGCAGCACCTATAATCTTGTATATTTAGCATCCTGTGAGACCTGTAGAATGTTCTATGTTGGAAAAACCAATCACTGCTTGAGAGACCATATTAGGGAACATCTGTATTGTATAAATAGGAATGATAACAATAATTCGTTATCCAAACATTTAAGTCTTGTGGGCAATACTCGTTATTTTAAGTTCATGGTTTTGGAAATTTGTAATACTGGTTTAAGAGGTGGTGATATCAGAACAATATCATAAAGGTTGTATGAACATGAGAGAGACATCAGAAATAAAAAAAGACACAAACACACTTTATAGACATATTGAGAAAAATCCTGAACATAGATTTGGATATTTTGTGATTGACCAACTTAAGAAGGACGATAGGAGTCTATCATTGAGGAACATTTATTAGTTAGAGAATTGAAATGGCAGCTTAGGCTCGATGCATTAAATGAACCTGGGCTAAATGATATATGTTCCATTTCATCTGTTTTGTTTTTAAAGAATTTCGAATGTTAATGGATTTTGTAACGTAGAAAAGGTTTATGGTTTTAGTTTAAAACACATTCATTTTGAATTAATTATGTAGTTGTCATGTGACTTTTTAATTGATTTTTTCATTGATATTTAAGTGTTCTGGTTGGGCTATTTTAGTTATGAAGATGTCCTGGCGGATGAAAGCGCTAAACTTCTCTCAGTGTGTTTTTACAGTATTGCTGCTGTTGTGAAAATTATAGCTTTTTTACTGGCTTTTGACTCTGTTTCCTGGTTATTAGTTTGGATTGGAGAAGAACTGTCTATGGCTGCAGGGGGTCGGAAATGCTGGTGAACTTGCTGAATTAATCGGAGGTCTCAATGCCTCTATTGGGAATTTAACTAACTTACTATCACAGCTCCATCAGACGTTAAGTGTATCGTATGGTAATTTAAGGTAAGTGAGTAACTCTATTCAGCCTGTAACGTGTCCGAGCACTTCTGAAGAGAATGCTGACAGTTTGGGTCTTCCACTCACTCAACCAATGCCGGTTGTTTCAAATGTTAACAATTTGACTGTTCTTTCGAATGTAAATACTTCTTCCAATGAACATACTGAATTTAGTTTTCAAGCCCAGAAGACTAACACCTTTGATATTACAAGTGGGGTTGTATTAAACAATGTGAACCCAAGAGCCGGTTTCGGCACTTTACAACAGCAACTAAGGTCTTTTGAGACTAAAACAGGCCAGTTCAAGATATTACAACTAGATAATGTCTTTTTATGTGAATGTTTAGGGAACAGATGAGTCCCCAAAGGCCTGCAGTTTTGGTGTTTTTCCCAATGGAGTGATAAAGGGCTCTGAGTTTCACAAAACTCTAATTTTTGATAGAGCAGGCTGTGAGTTAATGGAACAGTTGATCAAGTTTAATGACCAGCGTATTGAAACACTATCTAGTGAACAGGGCAATTTAGACACAAGTATTAAATCTGATCTATTATTTCCTCAATATTCTTATAACTACAATGAGGTTTTTACAAAAATAGATACTGAATGCAAAAAGAACTTGTTAAGGAAGAAGAAAAAATTACAAAGAGATGCCAACGCATATGCCATTGTGCTTGTTTTTCCTGACCCTATTGGTTCTAGTGATGGGCTTGTTGACGAGCCCCCTTTTCAACCAATGGTAACTCAAGACAAGCCTTTTGACAGTAACCACACCTCCAGGAGATGGATGGTAATGGAAGAACAGTTACAGTTAGGCGTTCGGAGCATCTACAAGCTCAAAGGGTGACTAATTTGGCTTCCAATGTGGTTTATCAAGAAGATTTTTATCAGAGGCAATAGGTGATACCCAAGACTGGTTACAGGAAGAATGGCCCGAGATGGAAGCAATAGAACTGCCAGATGGCAGTCTAGTCATTACTGATGCCATTTTTGATGTTAAAAAGGTACTGAATTCAAACATGGACTTTACTATTTTTAATTTTTCTGGCAAAGATTTTTCTGTTGAAAATGCAGATCTATTAGCTAAGGGATTTGGGTTTATCCATGCTAATAGGGCAAAAATTGACCAAACTTTAATAGACTTGAAACTCTTTATTCGTAAATTGAATTTAGCTGTATTGTTTAATTCAAATGAAAGTGATACAAATAGTGGATGTTCTACCAATGGTTTAAAAAGGTCTGGTAAATTTAATCCCCCAGTGCATGGGGCTTTGCTGACATATGAGCAGGTTTGTAGTAATCAATTTAGGGATGTTATTCATAAACCTGGTAAGAATTATACTAACTTGACTGAAGTTGGAAAACACCTGTTGTGTGAATTTATGTTTGATAAAACCATTCGTATCATGAAACCTGATAAGGGGGGAGGGGTTGTTTTCATGGATCTAATTGATTACAATAATAGGATGAATGAGTTGTTACTTACTGACACCTACCAAGAAATGTCTAGAAATGAATTGAATGTTGCCTATGCTAGAATTGATGTTCAGCTACTGGATATGTTATTTCAAGGGCAGATAGAATTGGATGAATATGATTTTTTACACAATAAATGGCCAGTGATAGCTGGCATATTCGGGATACCAAAGATCCATAAAGATTTACACCCCCAGACCTATTGTGGATGGGAACAGGTGTAAGACATATTATTTTGCTAAATTCATAGATTATTGGCTAAAATCTTCAGTGAGGTCAGTGCCTCAGATTTGTAAAGATTCATAGGATTTTCGTAAAATGTCCCTTTTCAGGCTGAGTATATGTTAGTCACTATAGATGTTTGTGACTTATACTCAGTCATCCCACATGAGACTGGCCTTAGATGGTTTGAGAATGCCTTGGTTGATATCTGTATCTTGTCCCAAGACAATATAAATACTATCTGTGCTCTTATGGAAATGGTGTTGTTGAATAATTTTTTTTTTGTATTTTGAGGGTCAACTTTTTAGACAAATGAAGGGTGTAGCTATGGGGGCAGCATGTGCCCCCAGTTTCACAAATCTAGTTATGAGCTTTTGGGAAAATCAATTTGTGTTTAATTCCTCATATAACTCGGGATTTGCTTTCTGCACCCTTTTTCTGGACGATATATTTATTGTTTGGAAAGAAAGCAAGGAAAAACTTGATCGTTTTCTTCAGTATATTAATTCTACCAAACCATTTCTAAAGTTTGTACATGATTATAGTGAGTTAAGCATTTCTTATTTGGATGTTATGATTATTAACAATTTTAATAGCAACTGTTTTGTATCCAACATCTTTCGGAAAAGTACTTTTTCTAATAGTTACTTACATTTTGATAGCCATCACCCTTATTGGCAGAAGAAATCAGTGGTGAAACGCCAATTGGTCAGATTGGCAAGAATTATTTCAGATAAGGTGACTTTTATTGATGAATGTCAACTATTACTGGATATGTTTATTAAGTGAGGGTACCCCAAAGAATTTTTAAAACCAATACTTGATGAGGTAACACATAAAAGTCAAAGTGGAGTATATTTACCTCTGTTATGTTATAATAATGGGGGTGTACTGAATAGTAATATTAGGAACAGTATGTATGTTCCTGAGGGTAATTTTGGTGACTTTCATGGGCACAAAAGTATTAATTTTAATAGGGTCTTTATAAATACATTTTCTTTAGATAGTTACGAATTGGCTTCCATTTTGAGATATAATTGGTTGTTGATATCCACCAACCCGCAATTGAGTAAAATATTGGGGGACAAACCAACAGTGATTTACTGGAAAGATCTCTGTTTTAAACAACTGTTGAAGAATAAACAGAAAAATAGGATTTGTAGTGCTGCTTTGGTTGGAATGCAAGGTATGTTAAAGTGTGGTTATTGTAAGATGTGTTACTGCATTTTAGTGGTGGGCCAGTTCGTTCTTAATGGCATCAAGTTCATATTAAAAGAAAAATATAATTGTAATACGAAATGGGCCATATATCCTGCCATCTGTTTAGACTGTTCAGCATATTATATAGGTAAAACCATCAGAAGAGTGAAAGAAAGGTTGTACGAACATGAGAGAGACATCAAAAATAAAAAAAGACACAAACGCATTTTATAGACATATTGAGAAAATTCCTGGACATAGATTTGGATATTTTGTGATTGACCAACTTAAGAAGGATGATAGGGGTCTAATCATTGAGGAACATTTATTAGTTAGAGAATTGAAATGGCAGCTTAGGCTCGATGCATTAAATGAACCTGGGCTAAATGATATGTGTTCCATTTCATCTATTTTGTTTTTAAAGAATTTAGAATGTTAATTGATTTTGTAACATAGCAAAGGTTTATGGTTTTAGTTTAAAACATATTAGTTTTGAATTAATTTTGTAGTTGTCATGTGACTTTATAATTGATTTTTCATTGTTATTTAAGTGTTCTAGTTGGGCAATTTTTTTTAGTTCTGAAGATGTCCTGATGGATGAAAGTGCTAAACTTCTCTCAGTGTGTGTTTTTACAGTATTGTTGCTGTTGTGAAATTAAAGCTTTTTTACTGGCGTTCGACTCTGATTCCTTGTTATTAATCTCAGGGCTTATCTTCTGGGCTATATGTTCAATGAGTCAAAGATCCATCATTGCTTTTTTGTCTATATAATGTCAACCCTGTGTCATACACTGGATATTAGGTATAAACCCCCATGTCACCTGATGGATACCCAGCTGGTTCACAGATAGGGCCCAAGAAGTTAAGTTAGGGGAGCCTACCTCCAAAAACAGGCCAGTCACCAGCAGAGTTCCTCAAGGCTTGGTGCTGGCTTCCTGAGTCAAGGCTGACATCAAGGGTGTCTGGCTGACCAAGTTTGCAGATGATTGCAAACTAGGTGCAGTCATAAAATTCCCCACTGACACAGATACCCTCCAAGAACACCTGACACAGACTAATAACTGGTGCTAGACCTGCAGCCTAATACTCAGTGCCAAGAAATGTATTATAGTATCCTTGGAGAAGATGGCTTTCCCTGAAAACATCCACATTGATAATACACCCCTAAGAATAGACCCTAGTTATCAGGGATTTAAGAAAATATGTAGACAGTTACCTGGCCTTTGACCATCATATGTTTATGGTTGTAAATAAATCATACTATATTGCACAACCTTTAAACAGGGGTAAGGCATCTAGGTCTAAGGGTGTCATTGTTCTGCTGTACTCAGACTTTATCAGACCAATTATTGACTATAATATCCCCTTTGGTATATACCTGATCAGGCATATGCAACAATGAAGCATCTACAGAGGTTCCTCACAAAATCAATATGTGACCTGAACAACATATCCTATGTGGACTCCTTCAAAGGCCTATCCCTTTACTCAGTCTCCTACTGACAGATTATCTACCCCTGGCCTACATAGCATCCTTTGATCCCACTCTGATGGACCTGTTGCATGTCCACAAAGCAAAATGGCATCTGAAGTATCCAGTCTAAGGTCCAAAACCTCATCCGCAACATAAATAAAATACTTTGGAGGAACAGGTATGTGTCTCAAAGACTACCTTTTCTCTTGAACAGGATTCCTATCCATGTGAAACAGAGTTCTTCCTTAACTCAGTTCAAGGGTAACTTGGACCAATGGATGGAAAATTGGAAATGTACCTCTGGTCTGGCCCCTATGTCTCTAGTAGACAGATGTAGCCTATAAATGCTTCACCACCCATGCCCAAGTGTATATATACCCCTTAAAATAACACTAGGGTATCAAAACTTGCCAGATAGATTTTGGAAGCATGGTTAGGATTAAAAAAGCACTCTGAGGTCATTAGCCTAGTAATCACCAATGAACCTGTGACAGCAAACTGTACTGTGTCATGCATTAACATGAAATATTTCGAGTTTGTCTTTCTGCTTGTGTATGTGTAACCAATAATTCCGCTAATTCTCATCATGGTTCCTTGGCCTTGCTACTCAGCTCAGTTTGGTTGCAAGGTGGTGTCCTTATTCCTTCTCCTCCTGACTAAAGGCTATGTTTGCAAGTCCTGTGTTTTGTTGTTTGCCACAGAAATCCTGAATTGCAGAGCAGGACATTAATCAATCCATCCCTAACAGAAGTATTGATTTTATAAAATGTTTAAATATTGTTTTACACTTAATATGCCATTTCATTTCTCTTGTTTTATCTCTACCATACTCTGCAGTGAGATTTATGATAGTGTGACTTTATAAACTAAACCAACAAATTCTAATTAATACTAACTTTTACAAGTCAACTACACAGCTGCAATGAATGCTATAGTTTGAAATATGATGTTTAAAATATGTATAATTCAGTATGTGTGGAAATTTACATTATTTTTTAATAATAAGTGCTGATATAATGGCAGGATTTGTTGTGGATGTATAACTTTGTGCTTTACCTATGTGCCAGTTAAAACTGGAGCATATTTCTTAAAAACTAGACCACTGGACCTACCATTAACGGTAGGAAAAACTTGCCTTTCATAATTCACATTAAATTATGAAATTTCAAATGCCTGTGAGGAAATGAGCACTAATTTATTTAATACCATGCTTTACGTCAGTTCTGATTTATATTGTGTTATCTAATAGGTAAGTATTACCGATTTCCATGACTTACCTTCAAATTGACTTACTTTTCATTATGAACTGCATGTTGTACCCATCATTCTCAAGTCTACATTCCCATATTTAAAGTACACATAGAAGAACTAAGTAACTTTTTTAAAATAGCTTAGTCTTGTCATTTCATTCATAACTAAGAACAGTAGTATTATGTGTAAGCTGGCGGCATATTTTCCTAACATTTGGGTACTTTGGCATTTCATATCTTTTTATCTTTTCTCCAGAGGCTGCTTGTGAACTAGTGTTACATAATGTGCATTCACTGACTTTCTTTACTGTTTATTTTAGTCAACTGATGATTGGTTGGCCAGCATAGTAGTCAACCAAGAAGGCAGCCCAAAAAGTGAACGCTGCATAAGTAATTACATCTTACCAGAAACTCACCGACTCGACCTTCCAGCTTCAGCAAGGTAGGCCCTAAGTTACATATGCAGAAATTATAGAAATGTATTCTAAAAATAAGTAACTGTCTTAAACATAACAAAGAAAATTAGTATTATTTTATTTGCCTTTCCTTCTGAATTGCTTTAGCAAACATAGATAGTTTGCTTAAGCAGGGACACTGATTTATGAATATTAAAACATAAAATGCCATTTTAATGAGCTGAAATTCCATGACTTATTCCTGTGATTGTTAACTGTAATTAATGTTCATTATCAACACTCTAATTTATGAATATTAAAACATAAAATGCCATTTTAATGAGCTGAAATTCCATGACTTATTCCTGTGATTGTTAACTGTAATTAATGTTCATTATCAACACTCTATTATACTGCGGTGGTGGTGCTGCGGTAGCGTTGTCGCCTCATAGTTAGACGTTGCCTGTTCGATTCTCAGTTAGAGCATCTTCTGTGTGTCGACATGCGTGAATGGGCGTTCCTTCGTTGAAGGTTGTGCATTAGGCCCGGCAAGCCAACACATGAAAATCTACTGCCAATCATTAGCGGACCGGAGTTCCGCTGTGGCGACCCCTAACCGAGAAAAGCACAATCAGTCGATCAACACTCTATTATAATTTTGGAGCATGTATGTTTCAATATAAATCAAATAGATGTTGAATACAGAATGCAGTAAGCTAACATTTTCAAATTAATAAATATAAGAATACAAGTTATGGTAAATAAGTGTCCATACTTAAAATGACAAATTCCTTGAAATATCACATTTTTTCAGTACTCATGTAGTCCAATTCTGGAAAGTTAACATATGATTCTTGGAAATGGAACAGGAGTGTCATCAGAACCGTAGCTGGCTCATGGCTCATCCTGCCCCCAGTGTATTGGACCACCTCCATAGAAGAGCAAAAACAGGGCTTTGGATTACCATGGAAATCAACTTGTTGCATCAGCTTCTACAGCAGTCAATCCATGTCCATGGCACCCCCTCAGCCGTTTGAGTGAAGAGCAAAAAGCAAAAAAAAAAAAAAAGAGAGAGAGAGAGAGAGAGAGACTTCAGCTTACTGTAGAAAGCCAGTTGGTACATCGGCTTCTACAGCAAACAATTCACAACGTCCCTCAGCTCTTCAAATAACGAGCAAAAAAAGCAAAATAGAAAGACAGAAAAGATGACTTTGATTTATTGTGCAAAGATGATTGAAATATCAGCTTCTATGGCAGCCAGTTCACAATGCCACCTCAGTTCTTCCAGTGGAGAGCAAAAAAGAAAAAAGGATTTTGGCTTACTGTAAAAGCTGATTGATACACCAGCGTCTTCAGCGGAAAATCCATAATGTTCCTCTCAGCTCTTCATGCAATGTGCAGAAAAGAAAAAAGAAAAAAAATCTTAGGTACTGGCATAGTGCAGAAAGACTACCGATGCTTTTGTACCAATCAACTACTGCATGCTCTTCAGCTCTTCAATAGAAGAGCAAAAAAATATGAAAAAGACAAGAACAAAAAGAAAAAGAGCCTAACCTCTAAAGTGCCTTTCTGTACTTTCTGTACCTGGATTTCACAGCTGCAGCTAGGTCATGATATTTCATTTACACTCTCTGTCACATTGCACCCAGGGTGGTTATCCCACCCTTGCTATCCTGGTGTTGCGCATAGCTGAATCATTCCTAATGTAATTATTAGGTACGTCTGTGGACATTCATGTCATGGTACAAAATCTGGAACAATTCATTCATGGAATTCGTGTAAATAATGGACAGTTGACTCTTAAATACATAACCTTGGGACCAAGGTTGGTTAATGCAGTTAAGCAGAGTATGCTTTTAAGTGAAGTTGATATGGGAAACAGTTACTGTGTTCTTTATTGTACCACTCTTGTAATATGTGCTTTTGTACTCTCTAAGTACATCATGGTACAAGTGGAACTTACATAGTTAGTTGATTCAAAGTAGGCGTGGTGGAATTGGAGAGTGTATTGTCAGTAAAGCAGAGAAGGGAAAAAAACAGTCTCCCTGGTTCCCCTTAAAGGTAAAAAGGACAAGAGCACAAAGGAAATATAAAGAAGTATAAACAGAATGAGACAAGCAAACCATCAATAGAACATCTTAGACTAAAAGAAAAAAATTAAACACTGTAAATATGGGAATTAAATATTTTATAGGTATATTGCACTTGTGATATAACACGGGTTGAACCTATGACAAAATTACTCTAATGTTTATGTTCCCCTTCATCATGTTTATACACTCTTACGCTCTCAAATTAGATATCATGCATTCTCACCAATTAATCTTTCATCTGCTCCCGTTTTTTTTTCTTTTTTTGCCTTTTGCCCTATCTATTTACCTCCTTTCACATGTTTCTCCTCACTAGACCATCATTAGTTCCTCCTCCATTCCTCTAACATCTCTTTAAAAGGTTCTCCTCCCCGTACACCCCTCACTGTACTCTGACATGCTTATTGCTTATTGAGATGTGTCCCTCAGTTATCTGATGGCTCTTACTTTTGTTTTTTGTTTTTTGTCAGTGATTCCACCAAGCTGTGAGTGTAACAGTGCCATTGGAAGTCATATTTCATCTGCATTTCTGACACTTGTCCTGTGCCACTGTTATATTCTCCTCCTGCTTGTCGTTGTATTTAAAGTATTAGCAGCAGTAATGACCCATTCAGTTCTTTCTTGCTGTGCTAATGATTGTGTCTTGTCTGAACAATTTGTGTAGACATTTTTTTACTTGCCTTTTATACTGTATAAATGCACTACAGTATAATAGCCTATACATAGAATGCAAATGGCGTACAAGAATATCTATTTATTGTCTACACTACCAGGTATTTATTGTGTGTTAGCGTATATTCTTTATTCCATTATTCATAGTTCCTGTTCCTGTTATAAGAAATCCTATTTTATTATCATCATCATTTAGAGTTTTACCTCCGAGCTTCTACTGAAAATGGACCTTTTTCCATGGACAAGCGGGTGAACATATCATGATAAAGAAACAAATAAACAAATACGTAAATATGTACATACAAACAAACATACATGCATATTAGGGAGTAATAAGAATCATGTAAAACACAACAAGACCTACTGAAATGATGCAGACTGGCTGTAGTATGACAAAGAAAAAGCCAAACTACAAATAAAAACTACAAAAAACTAATAATGAGGTAACCAGGTAACTCTAGAAGAAAGCAGCACTGTTTGAACAGAAAAAGTTCAGCCAAGTACATTTACAGAATAAGGGATACTGAAAGTATTTTTAAACTAAAGGTACATAAAGTAATGGTGCCAAAATTAATGTTGTCCAGGAGTTCTTATGGGTAGGAACTAAAAAATCATTTGCAAGACACATTAACAAATTGTGGAGGGAGATAACGCTGTTAGCCTGCAATAGGGAAAGTCGTAAATGATACCATGTCACTAATGTGACTAATGTGACAACGCGGAGACATGAAGCAGCTAAGTAGTTTGTGACTAATGTGACAACGCGGAGACATGAAGCAGCTAAGTAGTTTGTGACTAATGTGACAACGTGGAGACATGAAGCAGCTAAGTAGTTTGTGACTAATGTGACAATGTGGAGACATGAAGCAGCTAAGTAGTTTGTGACTAATGTGACAATGTGGAGACATGAAGCAGCTAAGTAGTTTGTGACTAATGTGACAACGCGGAGACATGAAGCAGCTAAGTAGTTTGTGACTAATGTGACAATGCGGAGACATGAAGCAGCTAAGTAGTTTGTGACTAATGTGACAATGTGGAGACATGAAGCAGCTAAGTAGTTTGTGACTAATGTGACAATGTGGAGACATGAAGCAGCTAAGTAGTTTGCTTGACATCTCTGGCAGGGAAAATGATGAAAAATATTTTGAGTGAAACACTCACTCAATATACAACTCTCCTTCCTCTCCCTTCCTGTGACAGCTGATTGGCTGAGCATATCCTGAGAGGATCTCCTTACGTTATGACAGGAATTGTCTTCATTCTTTTTCTACCATCCAAGAAAGAAAGTCCTCTGCCTCCTTACAAGATCTAGTGCTGATTTTTCCGGGTTACTGTGCAGATTAGTCCCATTTGGGGACCCCCTTCCTCTTATTTTATTATTAGATTTATTATTCTCTTTCTATTTTTATGTTTATTTAAAAATAATATTTTATTTCTGTCAATGTTTACACTAATTCCTGTGGGAATTTCTCCTTTTAGCAGTGCATTTGGCTACTGTCTTTGACAATTAATGCAACTGCAGATCCACTAGCATCCCAGAGGCAACATCAGTTCACAGCAGGTATGTAAGGGCTGGGTGTAAGAAAAAAGTGAAAATGAAGCCTACGTTTGTGCACAGATAAAGAAGATGAAATTAATGCCATGTGGTTATTGGAAAATTTTCAAATATTATTTTTATTTCCATTTGGAAGTTTTATTTTTTGCTGCCTTGCTGGAACTGAACTTGTGTTTTTTATACTTGGTTATTTTTCCTATTTGTCCCATATCTTGGTCATTAGTTGTTTGCTTGATTATGTAGTAGTAGTCTGTTTCTTTCATTGATCTTAATATGTCTGTCCATCTCTATTAAATCAAGCAACTCTTCTCTTAGATCATTTTCCTTTAAACCGAGAGCGCATTCTTTGTTCTCCATTTTCTGCGGGCATTCTACAAAACGTTCCAGAGCATCTTCATGTGCCATATTCTCTTCAGTTTAATCCTGTGTCATCTATTGCTCTTTCATATGGGACCTCACTTGCCTATCACTACACAACATTAACTGCATCAGAGTTGCCACAGTTTCCTGTTCCTTCCGTTGTTGTGCAACTCCAACTGGACTTTCGTACTGGTTTCCTATGGAATCCTCCAAAGTATCTTCATATGACAACTGATCAGATGCTTCCCTTTCCACTGGTTTTTCCTTAATTTGGGGATCCATTGCTCTATCCTGCTGTGATGTTATCAGAGTTAGATTTTCTACACTAAATCCTTCACTTCACAGGTAATCCATAATCTCAGTTTCTATTTCTTTAAGTTCTTCATTACTAATCCTCTTTTCTATGTTTCCTCTTTGTTTTCTTATTTTTTGTACTGTAAAATTTTCCATGTCTCGATGCCTTTTTCTGTATTTCTCTTCAAGTATCTTCACTGCTGCTCTTTTTGTATTGATTAGTTTTGCTTTCTCCTTTTGCATAAATATAGCACCATATTAAATCTGGATGCCTTTGCCAGTACTTCTCATTGAATATCTTTGGGGTTGTTTTTTTTTTTTTTCTTTTGCACTGATTAATTTGGCTTTCTCCTTGACATAAATATTGCACCATGTCAGATCTATCTTTCTTTCCCATGTCCATATTTCTTTTTTATACCTTTCAAAAATCTCTAGATTTTGTTCTTTATATTTTTGCACTTTCTCAATCACTTCTTTTTCCAAACAGCCCAAGGTTTCTTTCTATATATAATGTTTTTCATAAATCTGTTGTATTAATGAACATATTTTTTTATTTGAAACTTCTGACAGTTTTTCTTGTGCAAGTATTTTTTTTCCTCTAATTTCTCTCTTAATCCTTTTGTATATATTTTGTCTGGAAATTCTGGGCTTCTTGCATAATAGTAACAATGCATAATTTCTTATCCTCAATAGTCCACTCTATCATCTTTATGGCTCTTTTTGGCCTATTATTTTTTGTGATTTTTGGGGACTACTACTTCCTTCTACAACAGGGGGACATCCTCCCGCTGAGCCTGACCTAGCCCTATTGTAGGTATATCTCCATGTTTTGAAGATTTTACACTGTCATTTTTTTCCAGTTCTGGCACCATTGTGCCTACCAGTATTGGGAACTTTTTTTATCCTGGGTCTTGTGCACCCAGCTGTCATTTTATTTATTAACTTACTTCTGTTTGTGATATATGATATATAAAATACAGTCTATATATCAATGTTGTCTTGGTGAGATTTTGTGAAAAACAGGGTCCACCTAATGAAGGTACTCACCAAGACTTGAGGATGAATTCAGTTCCAGCAATACTACCCTCCTTCGCTTGCTGATTTATCGTCTATCCATTTGGACCCTTTTTTAGCATAATAGCTAAGGTGTTTAACTTATAAATAGAAGGTACAGGGCTTGATTCTCATATGGGGTAACTGGCTAGGCTTAAAGTGACCCACAAGGTCAGTTAGCCTAGTACTATCTATGAACCTATATATGTTCTTGAAAGCAACATAAGACCTAGTAAAGAATGTTACCTTCTGGTAATGAATAATGTAAGCTGCTGTAGAACTCATATTTTTATTTATGTTTTGCATCCCATTGCTACAGACTTTGAGTAGCTTTGTGATTGCATCTTGTCATCCCAATTTCTGCAGCTCTTACCCATAGAAGGCTCCCAGTGTGACCTGCAATGGGAGGGTCTCCTTACCAGGAGACCACCTGAACATGGAGTCACCAACCATGCATCATACACAGAATGCCAGCACTGCAAAGCAGGATGAGGCAAGAGAGGTGCTCTCATATGATAGCTGATGAGAGAGAGTTTCTTTTTGGACTAAGCCCTATGTCAATACTGACAAGAATCTTACATTGTGTTCTAGACAGCCCATTAGGTGTAGCTTTAGTGTGAGTGCCTATGCCCACCCAGCCCAATGATACCACCTCCTTAGCTCCTTTATCTCCCAGCACATTTATATTTCCTTGAGCTCCAGCTTCTGCCAGTGCTCCCTGAGAAGATCTGTCTATGATACTCCCTCTTCCAGCATCGGAATGCACATCCTACCCTGCATGTGCTGTTAAGCTACTTAAACCACTAACGATAGAATCATAGGAGGTTACTAGGCTAGCAGCCCCAGGGCCCTTACAAGCCTAGCCAAGTTCATCCCATGTCCCCAAGGGTGTCTAGTTCAAGCAGACAATAGAATCAGCACTTACTGCTCCTGTCCAAGAGGGACACAGGTGGAACCCCTGGGGTGAATTTCCAGTTACACATCCAATCATCCAAATAAATAGGCCAGCAAGGGGCTTTGTTTAACATGAACAGGAAACTTGTTCCAAAGGTGGGGCAACCTCTGTGAGACAAATCTATCTCTCCAGCAGGTTCTGTTGATGTCACATACTAGGTTAAGGTCTTTTGAGTGAGTGACCCATGTGCCATTTGACTTGCAAATGTGCAGCATTTCCATAAGAACTGGGTCAGAGATTGCTCTATATGCAACGCACAGGTCACCTCTGTGCAGTCTGTATGACACAGAGTAAAGTGACAATGATTTCAATCTGTCTACATAAGACAGATCTTAAAGACCCTGAAATGTACTTTGTTATTGGCCTGATAAAGGAAGAGTACAGGGGAGATATAACCTCTTTTTTTTCTGGAGGCAATGCCATTACTTATGAGATGAATAATATAAAATGCCCATCTTACCACTGTGGAGACATGGTGATCAAAGTTAATGTTGCTGTCAAGCTGTGTGCCCAGATCTCTCACCACTGACTCTGTGTTTAGGGTATTGTTGTTGATGTGGTAGTTTGCAGAAACATCACCCTTGCTGAAGGGGATGATAACGCATTTTTTTGCATTAAGTTTAAGACCATGACATTGGCACCAGTCATTAGTCTGCATAAAATCTTCTTGCAGAATGTTGACATTGATCAATGATTGCTCCCAGTTTTTAGTCATCAGCAAACTTTGTCAGCCACAGTCCTTTAGTTTTAGCCTGTACTTCGGATAAGTAGATTCCGAACAGTAGGGATCCCAGAACCAATCCCTGTGGAACACTACTGATTATGGGTCTACTGGAAGAGGTGGAATCACTTATTTTGACTGTATGAATTCTATCAGTGAGCCAGTTTGCAATCCACCTGACAATATACGGGTTGATACCCAGATGGGTACGTTTATCAATAATGCCTGAGTGGAGGATTGTGGCAAAGGCTTTGGCTAAGTCTAGGTAGGCTGTATGCACAGATTTGCCCTCTTCTAGGGTTGTAGTGACTGTCTCAAAGAAGTGTTCCAAGTTTAGCAGGCATGTTTTTCCCTAGACAAAGCCAAACTGGGTGGGATTGAGCATTTGGAGATTTCCTATATCTTTGTTAATAAGGTCCATGATGATTTGGTCCATGGCCTTGAAGATAAAGCTGGTCAGGCTAATGGGGATATAGTTCCTGGGGTCCGTTAATGCACCGCCTTTGTGCAAAGGGATAATGGTAGCTGTTTTCTATTCCACTGGAATGAAGCCAGTGCTGTGACTGAAAAGCGTGCTCAATGTTGATGCTAATACCTGTTTTAAACCGTGTAAAATACAGTCCGGGATGTTGTCTGGTCCCATAGAGGCAGTGTTTTTTATCTTGGAGAGGGCATTTAAAAAGTGCTTCTCAGAGATACTAGGTTGGAGACAGGTGTGTGGGATCCTTTGGGGTATATGTGGCAGGTACAGGGGAGTGAAGTTTTCACTGAATCTGTCAGCCAGCAGGTTTACTATATCCATGGTTCTATATATGTAGTACCATTATCTATGAGTTCAGCACAAATCTGGGCCTTACCTTTGAGGTTACGGATGTAACTAAAAAACACCTTGTGGTTATCCTTAATTAGGGAAGCTAATTTGGATTCATTGTTAACTTTGGAGGACTTCACTAGGAGTGTTATTTGCTTGTTTAAGTTGAGGAGGGAGTGTTTCCAATTTTGAGACCATTCCTTCTTTCCTGCTCTTAGACAGCAATTTCTCTCCTATCATATAGCCTATTAATGTTAGTTGTCCACCAGGCAGGTTTGTTTTTCCTTGAAGATCTTGTTTTGGTTCTATCAGGTATGGCAGAGTCAATACAATTGTACAGGTGCTTGTATAAAGCATTGGTGTATAACTCGGCATAGGTGATGTTCTTCGTGTTTCAGTGTTGCAGTCATCACATTTAGGTTATCTGCCTGCAGGTAGCCCTCTGCCGGCCTGAATACCAGAGTCTCTGGATATCTGCATCGGATGCTGTCACTTCTTCCATGACATCAGGTCATCAGGGGTACAAACCATGCAGTTGACGCCATTACATCAGTCTTTCTTGCCGTGCAGTGTCTGAAGCAGAAGCAGTTTGCAAGTGCCAGACAGCCAACTCCTGAAATTTTCATTTTCGAGTTTCAGACCCGAAGTCTTCATAAAAGGTAAGTATCCCATTGGGGATCCTTTTTTCTTGCTCTAACCGATGTCAGAAAAAATTAACAATTGTCTTGCCTGTGGAAAGCAAATACCTCATAGAGATTTTCATTCTTACTGCGTCACCTGTTTAGGCCCAGACCACGACGTCCCTCGCTGTTGGTTTTGTGCCTTGTTCAATGCCCAAACTATTCGTTGGGCTATTTTTGTAGCTAAATACTTTCATTCTCAATCTCCGTACGTCGAAATGGCTTCGTTAAGCCATCCGACTACCGATCTTCCGAAAAAACGTAAAGATAAAGACAGAGACAGACCGCATAGGTCCAAAACTGCCAACAACGCTTCTGTTAAGCTAGTTGCCAGTCCGCCGGTACTCAGTGAGGCACTTTCGCAGCCCCTGATACCCGCTACTACAGATTCACAGGCTTCTACTGAGACCCATTTGGAGTCCGGAATACTGCGAGATGCTTCTTCGACTATGGAACCTGCGGATGTCTCTACCTTGGATGGGTCCAGAGCTGCTGTGCAGGCACCAGCTTCTGAGGGTGTATTCAGGCCTACAGACTTTCGTATTAAACTGACGGTATAGTTTCCAACTAGAAGTGCCGAATTCCTCAGGCCTAAAACTCGCACTACGCCTAGAAAACAGATGATCAAATCACTGACCTAGGCCCATATGCCTCAAAAACAAATGCTCAGAATGGCTGAAGACCTTATTACCTTAATTAGGGGAAGCCAGCCTTCCCCCACTAAGAGACTTAGAACTGATTTTCTTTTTGATTCTTCTGATCAGGAATCTGATATCTCTGCTCCTTCTGATTACCAGAATTTGCCCTTATCTACTTATGAGGATTCTGATGCAGAGGATTCCATTCCCTCTGCTTCCCCTCCAGAAGATTTTTGTTTTGGTGAAACCTTGCATACCCTTAGGGAGCATTTCCTCTGGGAAAGCCAGGACTATTCTGAGTCCAAAAAGAGACTTAGGGAATTCTCACTCCTGCCTCAACACAGGCCTCTAGCTATCCCTCCTGTTCTGGTGATTGTAGATGATGTTTTCTTGGAATCTAGCCTTAACCCAGGCACTTTACCTCCAGCTCCCAGAAAGCCTGACAGGTGTTACAGAGTATCTGACTCTCACAAGTTCCTCTTCAAGAATCCTACTGCGGATCCAGAGACCATTTTCCACGGACCAAAAGGCATTAATGCTACTGCTGCCAAAAATCCTAGCCCTTATGCTAGAGATTCTAGAGCCTTATACAGATGGGGTAAGAAGGTATACACTTCTGCTACTTTGGCCATTAGGGCGTTACATTGCCAGTTTCATATGTTAAAGTATCAACAGCATATTATGGGACTACTTAGACAGAAAATTATGATGTTTCCGGACTGTGCTGAACACAAAGACTTGCAAGATTTAATGCATTCTGCAGAACAAGGTGGAAAACATACTTTGCAATGTGGTTTTGATGCTTTAGAAGCATCTTGCAGGGCTGCTGTCACTGGGTCTGTACTTAGAAGACATGCTTGGCTTAAGGAACAAAACTTGCCAGATCATGTTAAAGCTAAATTACTGGATGCACCCTTAAACCAGGGCTGCCTTTTGGCAACAAAGCAGAGGAAGTCCTCAAAAGGATGGAGGAAAAAGCTAAATCTATGCAAACTGTTAAAGATTTTAAGTACAGCCTCCCAGATTCAGTAGGCATTGGCCTTCAAAGAACTGGTCATTTCCAATCCCTTCCAGGCCTTCTCAGTCCAAACCCAGGAAGAGCAGACCACCAAGACTTCAGTCTCAGGCTACACACAGATCTAAGCAGTGGGGAGCTCCCACTTCCAAAGCAGGGAGTAGTAAGCCACCCTCCTACGGAAAAATGGCACAATGACTTAGCCTTAACCCTTCCAAGTCCTGCTCAACTACTTGCTCCCTTAGGAGGAAAGCTCACCCTGCATGCAAAAGACTGGGAACTCATTACCCAGGACAAATGGGTTTTGAACATAGTTTCCCAAGGATACAGATTCCACTTCCACACACTACCAACCCCAAATGGTTGACCAAACCTCCCCTCAAATCAGTGGGTGGAGGCCCAACAGCAGGTCCTCTCTCTTCTCAGTATCAGGGCTATTCAACCTGTCCCAGCACAACTAAGAGGACAAGGTTTTTATTCAAGACTTTTTCTGGTACCCAGAAAAGAAAACTCCTGGCATCCTATCATGGGCCTCTCTATTCTCAACACCTTTCTGGTGGTTCCAAAATTCAAAATGCTAACTCTTCAACAGCTTCTTCCTATGCTAGCCAAGGATGCCTAGCTGACAACCCTAGACTTAAAGGAAGCTTACCTGCACATCCCAATAAGAGAATACTGCAGACAATACCTACATTTCAGGGCGGGCTCCATGCACTTTCAGTTCTCTGCATTTCCTTTGGCTTATCTACCATGCACAGAGTGTTTACAAAGTGTCTAGCTCCAGCCATTGCATTTTGCAGGCAGAGAAATATTCAAATTTACCCATACCTGGACGATTGTCTGATTCAGGCAGAAAGCCAGGACTTGCTATTACAACACCTGGCATTTGTAAGGAAACTTCTAACTTCACTGGGGCACACAATAAACAAAAATAAATCTCACCTAGTACCCTGCCAACAGATTGTATTCCTGGGAGCAAGCTTGAACACAACTTTCCAGATGGCATTCCTCACTCAGGAGAAACAAGTTTATTTGACAACCTACTTCAAACTATTGGTCACAAAAACCCATCTATCTGCAAGGAAAATACTGCAAGCTCTGGGGTTTATGGCCTCTTGCATCCTGCTAATTCCATATGCAAGACTGCATATGATGAAACTCCAATGGTATCTAAAAAGTCTATGCTGTCAACATTCTCAGGACCTGGAAACAATGATTCCTATCATTCCTTGTCTAAGGACAGAGTTCCTTTGGTGGGCAGAGGCCTGCTATCACAACAAGGGACCCCCTTTCACTTTACCCCCTGCCACCCAAACCCTAACAACAAACGCATCAGACTGTGCATGGGGGGCTCACATGGCAGGGCAGTGCATTCAGGGAAAATGGAACCCGAGACAGATAACCTGCATATCAATCAAAAAGAAATGTTAGCTGCACAGAATGCTCTGATTGCCTTCAAAGACCTTATTCTTCCAGGACAACTATTGGTAAAGACAGACAACACCACAGTTATGTGGTACATAAACAAGCAGGGGGGAAACCATTCCTACCCTCTCTGCAGACTAGCCATGGCTCTGTGGAGCACAGCTTTGATCTACCAAGTGCACCTACAAGCTCAATTCTTGCCAGGCAAACTAAATTCACTGGCAGAAGACTTAAGCAGAAATCTCATGGACCCACATGAATGGAAACTAGAACCCAAGATATTCAACCTTCTTGAGGAACAAATGGGGGACCCTAGAGGTAGATCTGTTTGCCTCCCCTCAGAACTACTAATTGAACAAATTCTGCATCAGAACTCCCCACAGTCAAGCTTGGAAAGTCGATGCCCTGTCCCTTACCTGGAAAAGCCTCTTGGTTTATGCCTTTCCCCCTCTGCCTCTCCTCTCAAAGGTTCTACTAAAGATCAAACAGGACAAGCCAAGAACAATACTGATTGCACCAGACTGGCCACGCCAGCAGTGGTACCCCCTCTTGCGCAGTCTGATACTGCTGAACCCATGGCACCTGCCTCAGTCCCCTTCCCAGCTGTCCCAGCAGGTGGGCCAGATTCTGCACTCTCAGCTTCAAACCCTGAACCTTGCAGCCTGGCTAATTGCATGAGCTCTCCTCTAGCATCCCTCAGTAAGCAGGTGCTGTATGTCATTCTGGAGGCAAGGACGCCTAGTACAAGAAACTCCTATGCTGAAAAGTGGAAAAGATACTATTTCTGGAGCCAGGTACAGAGGATGGGCACAATGGTGTCCAGCTTACCTCATATTCTAGAGTACTTAACAGAAATGCTTTACAAGGGCCTATCCTTCTCGTCAGTTAAGATTCATGCCTCTGCCATTTCAGCACATTATAATACTGAGCCACCCCTCTTCTCTCACCCCTTGCTTAAACAATTTCTTAGAGGGACCAAAAATTTAAGACCCCCCAGGAGAGCTGGCACTCCAGTCTGGGATCTTAACTTTGTATTGGAAAAGCTCACTCTTCCCCCCTTTGAGCCAGCTGCAATAGCAGAGCTGAAATTCCTTTCTTGGAAAACAGCCTTACTTATAGCCATCACTTCAGCAAAAAGAGTGTCTGGATTACAGGCCCTCATGGCAGTGGAACCCTTCATTATCTTCCATGCGGACAGGGTTTCCCTCAGGACTAATCCTTCCTTTATGCCCAAGGTGGTGTCAAGTGTGGCCCTAAACCAGTCCATTCATTTGCCTACTTTTTTCCCTAATCCACAAAACAAAGGGGAACAGATACTGCACTCTCTGGACATGCACAGGCAACTTAGATTCTATTTAGACAGGACTAAGCCACTCAGAAAATCTGACCAGCTGCTAGTTGGCTTTGCTGCAGGGTCAGAGGGGAAGGCCATTTCAAAGCAAACCATTTCCAAATGGATAACCCATTGCATTAATTTCTGCTACAAGCACCATGGAAAACCTACCCCACAGGGGATAAGATCACATTCCACCAGGGCTGCATCTACCTCTACACCATTTCTCAGAGGAGCCCCTACCAGGGACATTCTGGAAGCTGCTACCTGGAGCTCTGTACACACCTTCACCAAGCATTACCCACCTGCCTATCTTTTCTAAATCCAGAGTTGGATTTGCCACAGCAGTCTTGCAGGGCTTAATAGCTGGCCCTAATGCTCTTTAACTACCTCCTCCCTTCCTCAGCTTTGGGAATCAACCCAAATGTGATGACTGCAACAGTGAAACACGAAGAACATAGTACAGTTGTGTACACTTACCTTAAATGTAGATGTTCGAGTGTATTCATTGTTGCAGTCCTGGTTACCCTCCCTCCAGCCCCCTGACTTCTCTTGGCTCTACCTTTCCTTCTTGTTTAGTATATATATGTTTTTTCATGTGTATTTGCTTTTTGATGGGGGTGTACCATACCATATAATTGCTTTCTATTGTGGGGGCACCTGACATCTCAGGCAAGAAAAACTGATGTAATGGCATCAGCTGCATTTTTTATACCCCTGACGACCTGACATCATGGAAGAAGCGAGAGCATCTGATGCAGAAATCCGAAGACTCTGGTATTCAGGCCAGCTGAGGGCTACCTGCAGGCAGATAATCCAAATGTGATGACTGCAACAGTGAATACACTCAAACATCTACATTTATGGTAAGTGCACACAACTGTACTTTTGTTCCATCAGTGGGGGGAGGGGCTATGAAGCTATTTATGCCATCTCGTAAGAGGTTGTAATTGAATTGGAGATGTTTTTTAGTCTAGTTGTTGCTGAGGGGGATCTTGTGTTACAGTTACTACTAGCAAGACTGATTTGTTGCCAGATCTCTGCAGGGATGGCCACACACTGGGGGTGGTGCAGTGGTCTTCCATGTTGATGAACACCAGGTCCAGGATGCTTGAGCCACTTGTGGGTGTGTCAACCAGCTGGTCTAGGGCATTGGAGTTAACAAAGTCCAGGAACCTTTGGGCAAGTGAGTTAGAACACCTATAATTTACCCAGTCTATGCACAGCTAATTAAAGTTACTCAAAAGCAGGGTGTTTGGTTGTATCTTGATTGACTCAAGTAGATACAAGTAGGCTGAGTAGATGTCCTGATTCATGCATGGGTGCTATAGCTGGCAGTGACCTGAAAAGGGCTCTTACCTACCATCAATTGCACCTGAGGTATTTGAAGGGAGTTGTGCTGTCTAAGCAATGTAGATGTGTATTTATCTTTAATGAATATGTATACACCACCTCCTTTAGTTGACACCTTCAGTTTGTCATCTGAACATGTGGAAGGAAACATAACCTGGTAGATCTAGGGTGCTCTCCACAGCCTTAAACCAGGTCTCAGTGACTGCACAAATTTCAGCATTTTCCAGGGTAAGGACTGCTTCCAGTGAGTGCAGTTTCTGGTTTAGACTCCTAGCATTTAACAGTATAACCTTGAGGTTGTTTCTAGAGGATATTTTTACATCTGGAATTTTGTTCTTTTGACATTGCCAAAAGAAAGGCACTATGGGAGTGGCAAGAGCCTTAGCCAGTAACCAAAATCCCAGGGGTGATAGATGAAGACCATCTCTGGCAAAGCATCGAGGTCTGTCAACCATGTCATCCCAGGCTGACAGATACTGCATCCCCGTTGAATGACTCATAAACTAAGCCAATTGTTGAAGTCAATCATTTTTTGTTTGAATTGAGGTAGCATACTAGGCAAAGGTAAAGTCCTGCTTAAGGCTAGGGACATACCTGCCTGAGACATATAGTCTAAGACCTCAGTCACGTCTCTCTTCATATAGTCCAGTGAGGTAAGTCTCAAGTCATTCACACCAACATGGGCTATGACAGAGTCATAACAGTGCCTGTTGTTGAGAGACTTAAGTGTGTGTGTATAATGTGGCAGATCCTGGCACCTGACAGACAGCTGACCTGCGCCAGAGTCAAGGCTTTATCCCTCAGACCATCGCTACATATTGGTGAATGTATTCTGAAATTTTGACTGAATCATGACAGCTCTGTGCATGTATTTGCAAGTATAGCTGTTATGTATGTTTCTGTATCTGTGCTGCAGACCCTAATGAAAAATATGGCAAAAAGAAAGGAAAAGAAATATGAGATTAAATGATAACAGTAACACATCTGCCTTATTAGAAAATAAAACATTTTTAGTACTGTAGATAATTATATATATTCTTGTACCCAAATACTTCTATTAACATAACCTATTCTTAAGTTATAATGATTCTCTTTTCTTAACGTTAGATCTAATACCTGTTCTATACCTGTTCTATTACTGCTCCAGAATTTGCAAATATAAGGCTATTTTTTACATAGATCATCCTAGTAAAAAAAAAATCATACTTTTAAGCAATTAGTGGACATTCTGATGCCGGTTCTCTACACATTTCCTGATTGTGTCCATGTACAAAGCCACACTGAGATTTAAAAAAAACTTTAAAAAAAAAAAATCAATTAAATTCAAATTCATCATCCTCTCCTTTCGGCTTATCCCAGTTGGGGGAAATCAATTAAATTTCTTAAAAAGTTTCCTTGAAACAGACCATTTTAGGCCTTTGGTACTTTCTATCAGTAAAAATGAGAAGTATATTTTGTAAAATGTGGTAGCTTTATTAAGTAAAATTTTACATTATAACTAAATAATTTTCATTACAAAATATAACATTTAAAGAATTATCCAGTGTACTTAAGGGTGTAAAAGCATATTAACTCTCAACTGAATTTCAGAAACAATTCAGGAACTGGGAAAATTGTGGCAGTCACTTTATTTAGTGATCTATATGTATATCCCTCATGGGTTAATAATGTCTGTTTAGTTAACTTCAGAAGGCAAGGATACCTGATGGTCAATAAAAGTCAGCGAAGCAGGATTTAGCATACAAAACCTTTATTCACGCTTTCGTCAGTAAGACTTCATCAGAAAAAATTCCAACAACAAACAGTACCATTACATAACCAACAATTAATTGTCAATTATTCAATTAAATAAAATAAAATAAAATACAATCCCCCCAAAAAAACATTAGCCCATCACATGCTGTGTAAAATCACAAATATTCAATAAATAAGAACATTAAAAACAATACAAATGCAGTGTGTAAATGTGTGTAAACAGAAATTCATTTCATTATTGTAGCCCTCAACTTCCTATTTTTAAGAAAATAATTAATATTGATACTGTCATTCAGGCCAGGTTTACTATCAGCATTTAGTCTCAGTTGCCATACTGTCTTCCTTTGTTCCAATAAGCTTTTATAATCACCTCCCCTTAAGTCACCATGCACTACTTCTAATACAAAAAATATTTTTTTTTAAATTAACACTTTCAATGGAATGTTTATATAGCGCACTCTTTTCATTTTTAGTTCTAATATAATAAAAATGTTCTCTCGTACGTTCAGAGTGCTCTAGTGGTCATTCCCACATAATAGGCATTACAACCACTGCACATACTAATATACACTATACCTCTAGATTTACAAGAACTATACCCAGGAACTACAAAAGTTCATTCCAAATGGGGAATCATAATGTATGGCCCTTCAAGAATAAATCTACACATACTACAACTTCCACATTTAAACATACCTTTCTTATGAACATTCTTTAATAAAATGGCATTTCTTCTTGTATCGTCTCTTTCCAACAACTTTTTGATGTTACACGTTTTTTGATAAACAAAGCCTGGCTTAGTCCCTATAACCTCAATAAGGTCTTCATTCCCCTCCAAAATTCTCCAATTTTTGTAAACAATGTCCTTGCTAAATTGTCAATCAGTGGTCATATCCATACTAAAAACAGCTGCATGTTTATCTTGAGAGTCCCCTGCTGTAGATTTTTTATATACTAAAGGCTTTTAAGGATAGGTGGATATACTTAATTTCTTTTAGTTATAACCTCTTCCTTTATTGACAATAAATAAGCCAAATCATGACCTCTAGCCAAAAACAAATCAGTTATATACTCAAATTCAAAAGTAACAGCAGTTTCTTGGGTAGTCGTCCAGCTAGCCTGAATGTACTGACCTTTGGGAATGTTCTTTTTTATAAAAAGAGATTGATTGCTCTGGTAATGTAGATATCCATTTGTAAATGTGTCCTTGTGGAAAATTTTATTATCAAAGACATTGTCATTTGCATTCCATGTCAAATTGACATCTAAAAAGTTTACACTCAAGCCACATTCTCCTTTCACAAACTTCAAATATTATGAGGTATTATTAATGTCTATTAAAAAGTCATCAACCTCACTAGGTGTGGCTTCTATAATAAAAAAACAGATCATCCACAAACCTAGGGTAATATAAAACTCTGTATTTATCAAATAAATGTACCAAAATGGTAGTTTCACAAAAGGCCATTACAATGCTAGCATACGCTGGGGCTGCCGGAGACCTCATTGCTAACTCCCTTTAATTGTTTATAATAACATTTGTTAAAAAGAAAAAAAGTTATTATATAATACCAATTCAATTATTTCACACAACAAATTGGTTTTAGTCTGACCCAAATTTGTATTGTTACACAAAAATATTCTAACTGCCTCAACCCCTTCTGAATGGGGAATGCTCATAAATAAGGAAACCACATCTATTGTCACCATTAAATGTTTTTCACTATTGAATTCAAACTTCTGAGATATTCTCCTTATTTTGTCCAAGAAGTCCCAAGAATCTTTTAAGTGAGACTTCAACTTGACAACCACTGGTTTCAGAACAGAATCAATAACCAGGGAAATACCCTCGGTTATTGCTTGTGGAAAAGACAATATCGGCCTAAAGGGAGAATCCGTAACACTTTTTTGTGTTTTGGGGATGCCAAATAGCACTCTCACTCTAGGTCTGTTTATGACACAAAAGTTGTACAACTCAAAATCAATTTGTTGGTCCATTAAAAGTTCATAAAGAAAAACATGAATATGTTTGTAACTAAGTTCAATAGTTTGCATATTGATTTTTGCATAATCTTCCTTATTAGATAACACCTTTTGTGTTTTGGGAATGCCAAATAGCACTCTCACTCTAGGTCTGTTTATGACACAAAAGTTGTACAACTCAAAATCAATTTGTTGGTCCATTAAAAGTTCATAAAGAAAAACATGAATATGTTTGTAACTAAGTTCAATAGTTTGCATATTGATTTTTGCATAATCTTCCTTATTAGATAACACCTTTAACATACCTTTATTGTATTGTTCAATGCTCATAATGACCATATTGCCCCCCCTTGTCACTCTTCATATATCTTAAATGGTTGAAACTCCTAAGCTCATTCAGTGCTAAGAGATCATCCCTAGATAAATTGTCAAATTATTTTCTTTGCTTGTTTCCCAAACATTCCTTAAAATCACGTAAGCACATTTCTTCAATAATACTCAATGTATGACATAAATTAGGAGTAAAGCATGATGGCTTTTTAAAATCAACAGAAAGATTGCGTACATTTTTAAACAAATATTGTAGATTCAGTTTTCTAGTATATTGTTTAAAATCAATTGCAACCTTCTCATATTCTGCCCTTCTAGTGGGCACAAAACCAAAGCCATACCTAACCACCTGTTCTTATGTTTTTGTAAAAACAGTATCAGATAAATTGAATAAATCAAAGTTACCAGTTATTTTATTTACTGCTCATCCGTAGACGACTTGGAAGTCGTTTGTTCCCTTGTTTTTGCTGCTCTCCCTCTTGTCATCCTGGTCTCCCTCTTTGATAAAAAAACTTTTGGCCTAGCTCCATTTAGCCCCACTTCGCCTATTTTGGCAGAAATATTGTTGGGACTGCTGGTTAGCTGTTCGTCTATCATGGCGTTCTCATCACTAGCAGGAGCCGACTCGGCCCTCCTGCTCTTTTGTAGTTCCTGGGTATCGTTCTTGTAAATCTAGAGGTATAGTGTATATTGGTATGTGCAGTGGTTGTAATGCTTATTATGTGGGAATGACCACTAGAGCACTCTTTGGACATATGAGAGAACATTTTATTATAGTAGGACTAAAAATGAAAAGAGTGCGCTATATAAACACTCCCCTGAATGTGTTAATTTAAAAAAATGTATTTTCTGTATTAGAAGTAGTGCATGATGACTTAAGGGGAGGTGATTATAAAAACTTATTGGAGCAAAGGGAGACAGTATGGAAACTGAGACTAAATGCTGATAGTAAACCTGGCCTGAATGACAGTATCAATATTAAGTGTTTTCTTAAAAATAGGAAGTTGAAGGTTACAAAAATGAAATGAATTTCTGTTTACACACATTTACACACTGCATTTGTATTGTTTTTAATGTTCTTATTTATTGAATAGTTGTGATTTTACACAGCATGTAATCGGTTAATATTTTTGGGGGGGAATTGTATTTTACTTTATTTTATTTAATTGAATAATTGGCAATTAATTATTGGGTATATAATGGTACTATTTGGTTGTTTGAATGTTTTCTGATGAAGTCTTACTGATCCTGCTTCTCTGACTTTTATTGACCATCAGGGATCCTTGCCTTCTGAAGTTTGTGGTTGTATTTGGCTGGACATGCTCATTTTCTGAATGCCTGTTTAGTTGTCAAGGCCCATGATGGTTACGCCTTAATAAATCATTGTTTTTATATTCTTATGTAACCACTGTGTTATCTGTGATCAAATATTCTCAATAACAAGTATGCAGTTATTGTTGCATCCAGTTAAGATGTTTGTATATAGTCTGTACTGCTTATATGTATATTTTCTACTTAATACTGTTATAGAAATTTAACTTTCATTCAAAATGGTTGTTCTTATAATGTTTTAAAATTAAACTAATACAATGATTAATGATAAATGAATACTTTTAATCATTAACTACTGCAGATTTATATCTAGTAGCCAGATCATTATTTTTTTTCACAAGGCTACCACACTGCTACCATTAAAGTGGAAACTGCCAGACAGCATATGCATGGGGAGTGTATATGTGCATTTTGAGGGGTAGGGAAATAATTACACTTGTCAAGTTGTTTTCAGTAGTTTTACTTTCAGTACTCTGATAGCGATATCACTTCTTAAAGTTTTTTCTTGTATAAATATATTATCTACTCCCTCTATCTCTAGTAGTTTCCATAGTTCTCTGCTTATTGTCTGCAATAAATAATTATTATATGTTTCATTAACTGTGTCCATCTTGCCTTTTCTAATGAGAATAGTTATGGCATGTCTACTTTTGTGATAATTGTATGGGTAACATTTCCAGTCTTTTTGGTTTAGAAAAACATGGAATTGAAATTTTGGCTTCACTCAGAGTCTGAGAGGAAACACATAAAATGTAACAAAGAACTAAATCAGAAGTCAGAGGATTGAAAGTGCAACCAAAGATAGAAAGTGTAAACAAAACATAGAGGGTATATAACCATATTTATAGGTATATTAATGAGAACAGATGATGGTGATTAGCTGTGCTATGTAATTATATAGATATATCATTCTGTATCTGAAAAAAAGTACTGCAGGAAAATAAAAATAGAAGCAATATCTGGTCCTTTCTTATACCATGCTGCATTGCTTATGAAGTCACACAAATTAACTGTGTTCTATACATACAGAAAGAATGATGGTGGACCTGACAGTAAATGTTTTATTCATTTATTTAATAGTTATCTGCTGCCGTTATTGTAGAATTCTAGCCTGTCCTGAAAAAACAGTAGCAGTGTAATAGGTTATCATGCCTGGTGTTGTGTGATGCACTAAAGGTCTTTGAATGGCACACTTAAACATGTGTCCTACAAACAAAAGCAAATAATTACTTATGTCTGGCTTCTCTAGTGTAACAGCACTGCATTGACTAACTCACATTTGCAACTGATGCCTCATTGCCTGTCATCATGGCTTAGTCTCTACTCACATTCTAAGTAGAAAAGACAGACTAGGAAAATATTTCAAGAACAATCCCCATTAAATTAAATTTATTCTTTTCAAACAGCCAAATAACTATGAATCGGCCTGCTTCTTAGGAAAATACTTACTGGTGGACACATCTAAGTATATGAAGTCTGTACTTGTATTCCCTCACTCTAGAATTACATTGCTGGGGTGTGCAAATAGAAAGTGTTACATTCTGCATAAGTAAGAAAACTGTTACCCTAGGTGATGTCAATTTGGATTGACTGAGAGACAAATGAATAACCTGCAGTGATTTCAATTCTTCAGGATTACTCAGTTCATTAAGGCACCTTGTGGTGTAAACCTAGTAAAATTTATCATTGACTGAATAGTGGAAAAGATGTACGTGGGATATAAAATGCAGACCGACTCGATGAGAGGGTTGGCTGATGACTTCTAACTAATTACTTTCTGGATGTCAGAGGCTATACTGGCTGCTAGGCCAAGAAATACTAATGTCATGACTTCTCCTAGGGTTTGGCATGGGGAAGATATGTCACTGGTTATTCTTAGGCTCCACGGTAGAAGACTGTCTACAGATCGCTGTCTGGACAGGAAGGAAATTGGGAAGGGACCTCACTTTCTCATGTACAGTTCCGATTTGGAGCCTATAAACAATAGCAGATATGAGGCATACTGCTCTTGGCGGAGAGACTGCATGAGAACCAACATATGTACTATAATGGAAAATTCACCACTAGCAGGCCCCTTAAAGTCTCCCCCAATGCCACTCCTACATCACAAAATGTCACTTTACATGCCGCTTGTCTAGTAGTAGTGCTGTTGTGCACAGGCAGAGATCGAGGGGTTTCTGTGTGCTGGGATATGCACGCAGAACATTCCAGTACAGCACAGCACAAAGGCGTATGACAGCAAGCTTCAGCTTACAGTAAACTTCATCTTGTGCATAATAGGATTTATTTTCGTCTGTCTCTAGATGCATGCTCTTTGCCTCAGTGTTAATTTGTCATCCCTAATAGAAAGCAATCATATCATTGGAATTACCCATTAATCAAATAAAGATGCTTTGGATGAAAGTACGAGGAAAGCAGTTTGTATTGAATATAAAGTATTGCTGAGTCTTTACCTAATAGTGAGACAGTTGTGGTAGCTGTAGGAAGAAAAATGAATCTTTGCAGCAACCAAAGCAGATGAAATTATACCTTCTCTTTTTTCATGCTAACAACCGGCAACACTTTACAAACATATATTCCTGTGAACATATTTATTAATTAAAATTTACTAATACAAAAGCAAAATGAAACAAACCTTCCTGTAGTTAAACAATTTTCTTTCTCTGATACTCACTCTGAGACACGGTCTCAATCTGAGACATTCTCAAAATGTTCTGGTCTTCCATGGAGATAGGATCATTCTGAAGACGGTGCCCACATTCAGGTCTAAGGTTGTTTCAGAGTTCATTTTGAACCAAGCATTCAATCTCCCAGTTTTATATCCAGAGCCAAAAAACAAAGGAGAACAGATTATTCATACTTTAGATATGCACAGGTGGCTCAGATATTAGCTTGACAGAGCCAAACCCTTCAGGCAAGCTGACCAGCTTCTTATTTCCTACAATGAGACTAAGAAAGGTCAACCGATGTCTAAAAAGAAAATTTCTCGATGGTTGTCCTCTACTGCTGTGTTTTACTCCCACTATAGCAAAACCATTCCAGGCAGGGCTAGGACCCATTCTGCCAAAGTCTTAGCTTATTTGAGAGCATATTGGAAAGAGGTGGATCTGGATGCTAGCAACATGGTGTTCCATCCATGCTTTTACAAACACTACAGGCTAGATTTTTTTTCTAGGTCTAAAGCAGGCTTCAAAAGGAACATTCTCCAGGGGCTTCTGGACCCTTATCCTTCCCCCTCCCAGGTTGGGTTAGTTTGGAAATCCTTTAGGAAGTCATCTATCCCAAGGGACTACCACATTGACAATATATCCCTAAGAGGTGACCCAGTTGTTTGGGATTTAGGAACTATTGGACAGTGACCTAACCTTTGACCAACATATGTCCATTGATGTAAGAAAGTCCTTCTATACTGCTCAGCTTATAAATAAAGGGATTGTGCCAAGATCTAGGGATGTCATTATTCCATTTAGCTCAGCATTCATTAAGCCAGTCATTTAGTATAATGCTCCTTTTTACTAAAAGGATACAAGGCCTAAACAATATGTCCTTCATGGACCAACTAAAAGTCTTAGCATAATGCTCAGTATCCTACAGACCGCTAAGAGGTGACCAGTGTCTGGCATACAAAATGTCCCCCAACCCCATACTGCTGGACCTACTGCACATCAGCAAGTCACATGGCATCAGCAATACTCGGTCTAGGGATCTGAACCTCTTCTGAAACATCAATAGAAAGGTTTGGAGGGACAAATATATCTCACAGAGGATACCACTGTTCTGGACCAGACTCTCTACCCACTTTAAACAAAGCTCATCCCTGTCTATATTCAAGCACAACTTGGATCTATGGATGGGAAACAGAATATTTACCCCAGGACTGCATCCTGTACTACTAATGGACAGAGGCAGCTCCTAAATGCTTTATTCCATGCATGGGTCACCTCAAATTATGGATGGTTTGATTTCAGTCATTCTTATCAAATGTGGGATGGGTAAGGCCAATATAACATCAAACAGGATAGGTTAATTTAAATACCAAAAGGGAAAATGTCAAGGCTTAAAATGTCCCACAAGCTGAGCTAGCCTAATACTTCCCAATGAACCTATAAATCTGTGATACAGAATGCCATGCTCTTTGCAGTATCTTCTACACTAAACTGATGCACTGTAACTGCATTCCCACTTATATGGCTGAAAGGTCATGTGTACAGCACATTTAAAAGCCATCCCTGGTGTCTCATATCATTAAATGCTTTGTTGGCACCATTATTTGTCATTTATTTATTTATTTAGGGTCATCCATTCCTCTGGCCAATCTCACAGAGCCCCCTCCCCATGCAGTTACAATAATCAGCTTTACCTGTGTAATGCAGAATATTTATGAATTGTTGTAGTACACCACAAGAAAACACAGTGTATCATAGAAATATAGGTAATATAATTGGTAGGGGTGGTGGGTTTA